>NW_027444080.1:0-29669 GCF_048569485.1 Anomaloglossus baeobatrachus | reverse complement strand
CTGCATAAAGGATGCAGTATTTTTTTTTTTTTAAAAAAAAAGCCAATTTCATGCTGCTATCCCCACCATAGACCGAGTGGGAGCTGCAGCCATAGCGCACGGAATAATTGACATGCTCATTTTATGAACGCACGGATTTTGGTCAAAATTTTAGCACCCAAATCGCTGCGTTCATAAAAGCATAATCTTCATATATTGTGCAGGGGACGCAGGATGCATGCATTTATGCTGCAGTGCAACACGCAGCGTCAATGCATGTAAGTACGCACCGTGCGCATTAGCCCTTCGAAGGCTGAGAAATTCAAGGTATATGGCCTCCCCAAATATTGATGTAAGGGCACGTATGGGCAGAGAAGGAGTCACTTAATTACTTGCTATTCCTCTACACAGGTATTTTGTATGGACAGAACAAGTTGCATAAATTGATAGGTAGCTGTGAAGCAACCTTATTCGTGATGCAGACAGCATGAAATTAATCATTAACTGACCCCAAAAAGGGGCAGTCCATAGAGGTATTAAGAGAGGTAGAGTTATCATCTGAGTCCCTTTAAAGATGTTCTCTTTGGAGAAAAACACAAACAGTCAGTATTAAACAAATATTAAAGGATATATCCTAAGCTCTAACAGGCAGGTGATATTTACTACTAACCTGCCTGTTGTTCCAAGCACCATTGTTCACCAGCACAAAGCGGTGACAATCCGCTGCTGCTTTGTCAACTGAGCGGAGGCTTCTTTTCCACTCTGCTCTGCAGATGGGGAGGGACAGCTGAAGCCAGGAGGATTGATAGCCGGCTCCATGCTGCCTAACTGGGTGAGGTGGCTGTCAATGAGCATGACGTTGGCTGCCCCGCCCAATCTACAGAGCAGAGCGGATGAGAAGCCGTCGCTCTATTGACGACACGTCAGCGGAAGCAGCTGAATCGCTGGCAGGAATGGTCTGTGACCCAAGAGGCAGATACTTGCCTGTTAGTGCTTAGGCACATTTTTTTTTCTAACAGTCCTGAATATACCCTTTAAGCATTGATTTATATATACTGTTATATAACATACTACTTTACCTTGCTTGCCAGGGATTGGCATGGTTGGGGGGAACGTTCTGGGCTCTCCAGTTTCACAATGGAAATGAATTCAGTTTTTGGCGCGTCATCATCACTGTTATTGCAGAGAGACAATGGGTGAAACTAAAGAGAGAACAAAAGACACTGGTGAGTATTCAGCTATGTGATGAATTTGAACATTATATAAGGAACGGTTAACTCTGGTGGGGGGAAAAAAAATAAAGACTCGAGAACATGGAAAATGGTAGGCAACAGCAATTCTGCCTGCTTCTTTCTTTTAGACACTGTCGTCAACCTCCGAGATCTAGAAATGTATATTGATATGAGCCCAAAGTAGGTCTGATCAGGACTGCCATACAAGAAGGATGACTGCTGTCCCTCAATGTTGGATTGTGGATCAGTGATCACATAAATGAATGTTTGCTTGTCTTATGTGTGTTTCCAGCTTGATAAGGATATCATCATTTTGATTACACATGTTGGCAGGAGCTGTGAACAGCTAAAAGATGCCCAGAATGACTAAAGGTATCCACTCCAACTTAGCCACAAACCAAACTTCGAGTGAGTGCCAGCCTTCGCTCAACAACTGAACCCTACTTTATCAAGTGGACTACTAGAGGAATAGCAGAGGCACTCATTCGGGCTATAGGTTAGCCAAATTATGGTGGACTTTGTTGAAGGTTTGTGACTTCTAGAACAGTGTTCCCCAAATCCAGTCCTCAAGGCTCACCAACAGTACATGTTTTCTGGATTTCCTTAGTATTGCACAGGTGATAATTTAATTACCTGCACAGGCGATGAGTCCAATACTTACCATATTTTTCGTTTTATAAGATGCGCCCCAAATGTAGAAAACGAAAATAGGTAAAAAAAAATGTTGAATGTTAAAATGAGGGTCCGTTTTATAATCCTAGTGCGTCTTAATCCTAATGCTTACCAGGGTGGAGCGGTGGTGGTGGAGCAGTTCAGGGAGGCCACAGGAGGCAGGGTCAACGATGCTGCGGGCTCAGAAAAGGGGGTCTTGCAGCGCAGGATGGTCGCGATACTGCGGGCTCAGGGGTGTCGAAGCGGTGGGCGCCATTGATCTGTTGGCGGTCTGCGGGGGTGACACTAAAGTGGAGCAACTTAGGAGGATCACAGGAAGGAGGGTCACAGGATGGGGTTTCCCGGTGGTGGGTGCCATTCATCTGACTTCGGCTCCGTTAAATCGCCCGCAGTTGACGAGATGGACTTCAAGAAAATAGCCGCGGAGGTGGCGTGTGTGCAGATAGGACTCCACGGCCATTTTCTTGAAGTCCATTGACTCACTCTGTATAAGCGCCGCCTCTGTGGCCATTTTCTTGAAGTTCACGGCAACTGTGTGCGATTCAATGAAGCCCACAATCAGCTCAATTCACCTGCCGCCGAGACACCACTGTCCTGTGACCTTTCTGAGTCGCTCCACTGTAGTGACACCCCCGAAGCCCACTTGCAGATCAATGGCGCCCCCCGCAACACCCCCAAGCCCCTCGTGTGACCCTGCTTCATATGAACCCGCTCCACCACCACCGCCCCGGTAAGCCATATCAGTTCTGTAAGACGCACCGCCATTTCATTCTGAGTTTTTCTTTTCTTTTTTTCATACTAAAGAAATCCTGAAAACATACAATGTTGGTAGGCCTTGAGGACTGGTGTTGGGGATTGAGTGGAATGAAATTGGGTCTCACTGACTGCCCTCTATGTTACCTTTGACAAAACACGGCTAAAAGTCAGACTTTTGAACACTGCTCCCAGTGTTTACCAGATTGGGGTTTAGTTAGCCCCTGTGGGTATTGCATCTGCTTTGACTGACAGAGATTTAAAAAAAAAAAAAAAAAAGTGGTTGTGATGAGCAGTTTTGGAAAAAAACATACTGCTAAACAATATCCGTACAGCCTGAGAGCTGCAAAAAAAAAAAAAAAAAAAAAGTGACAGTGAAATGAGATAGGTGGGCAAACAAAGAGAGAGTGCAAGGTAAATGTTTGCAGATAGATGAACAATATCAGGTATCTAGGTTGAGGGGCTCCATGGAGGAAATGAAGGAGATAGAATGAGATAGGAATGTCCCCAGACGTTCTAAACATGAAGAACCTGCGTATGAGAATATAATAATTGTGCTCCTGGCTCCAGCGCTCACTCCAATCCAGCCACAAGGAATGTCTGTGTACTTAGAGCTGGATAACAATATTTAGTCTGAAGAGAGAAGGACACAGATGCACAGATAAACATAGCATCTTCCCAGCGGGCCCCACAAAACTCTTCTCTCTATATAGTTTGAAGGCAAACAGACTATGTACACAGACCAGCCCTATGCTCCACTTCAGACACATAATTAGGACAAATTTCGATGTATGCTGTCGATACAACACTGACTGTAGTACAAGGAAAAGGATACGACTGTCCTGACCTCCCTGATACACATGTACGCTCAGCTCCAATTGTGCGACTGTCAGGAGGCCCCATATACACTCTATGATCAGTAGGTTTGAATGATAATGTGTATGGCCAGCGCAACTCTCAAATGTGGTTCTTTCTATATATTATCTATTTCTAAATAGTTCAAACTTTTATTCAGAGAACTAATATTTGTGAATTTAGGAAGACTGCATATGTGCCACAGAGTACAGTCCACTCAGAAAGCATAAAAGCAGGTATGCACATCATATCCAGCTCAACAGGACAACTTCTGTAACAAATCTGGGGTGTTTGAACATACCATTATATGCATACAAGCTGAACATATGCGCTCTACGGGAAGAGGGAAATATTCTTATACAGAAATTTATGAACAAGTAATTGGGCATGTTGAAATCCAACAACCCCAAACCTTATTTTCCTAGACATCTGCCATAGGTGGAGAATCAGGACCATGCTATACAAATTAGATGGTCAACTGGTTCCCTGCTGATTCATCTGATGTGTACAGTCAGCATCAAGCATTACACACTGGATAAAAATATGATCAATTAATGATAGTTTCATAGTGTTTCAGGTTGACTTTAGTCCATCCAGTTCAACCCAACCTAACATGTTGATCCAGAGTAAAGCAGGCTTTACACACTGCGATATCAGTCCCAATATCGTTAGTGTGGGTACCCGCCCCCCATCTGTTGTGCGACACGGGCAAATCGCTGCCCGTGCCGCACAACATCGTCCAGACCTGTCACACGTACTTACCTGCCCAGCGACGTCGCTGTGACCGGCGAACCGCCTCCTTTCTAAGGGGGGCGGTCCGTGCGGCGTCACAGCGACATTACTGAGTGGCCGCCCAATAGAAGCGGAGGGGCGGAGATGAGCGGGACGTAACATCCCGCCCACCTCCTTGCTTCCACATAGCCGGTGGAAGCAGGTAAGGAGAGCTTCCTTGTTCCTGCGGCGTCACACGGAGCGATGTGTGCTGCCGCAGGAACGAGGAACAACCTCGTTACTGCTGCAGTAACGATTTTAGAGAATGGACCTCCATGTCAACGATGAGCGATTTTGCACGTTTTTGCAACGATGCAAAATCGCTCATAGGTGTCACACGCAACGGCATCGCTAATGCGGCCGGATGTGAGTCACCAATTCCGTAACCCCAACGAGTTTGCATTAGCGATGTCGTAGCGTGTAAAGCCCCCTTAAGGCAAAAAAAACCAAACATGATAGACAGTAAGCTCCACATTAGGGTAAAAAAAATTCCTTCCCAACTCCACATACAGCAATCATACTAGTTCCCTGGTTCAACACCCCATCACAGAATCTAGTGCACATAATCACTAGTAATATTATATTTTTCGAGAAAGGCATCCAGGTTTCCCTTAAATTTTAGGAGTGTATCAACCTTTACATTACGTGGTAAAGAGTTCAATAGTCTTACAGTAAAGAATCTGAGTCTATGATTAATAATAATAATAATTTTATTCACTTATATAGCGCTATTAATTCCACAGTGCTTTACATACATTGGCAACACTGTCCCCATTGGGGCTCACAATCTACAGTTCCTATCTGTATGTCTTTGGAGTGTGGGAGGAAACCCACGCAAACACAGGGAGAACATACAAACTCCTTGCAGATGGTGTCTTTGGTGGGATTTTAACCCAGGACCCCAGCACTGCAAGGCTGCAGTGCCAACCACTGAGCCACCGTGCCGCCTCCTTTCCTCTAACCGTAGTGGATGCACCCTAGTCCCTCTTGCAGGCCTAGGTGTAAATAGATCATAAGAGAGAGCTCTGTACATATATTTGTACATATATTTTTACATATATTTGTACATTGTAATAAGATCGCCCCTAAGCCTTCATTTCTCCAAACTGAATACCCCAAGTTTAATAACCTGTCTTGGTATTGCATTCCACCCATTCCTTTAATAACCTTGGTTGCTCTTCTCTGCACCCGCTCTAGTTCAGCTATGTCCTTCTTATATATATCGGAGACCAAAATTGTACACAGTATTCTGAATGTGGTCACACTAATGACTTGTAGAGGGGTAAAGCTATGTTCTCCTGATGAGCATCTATGCCTCTTTTAATGTATCCCATTATTTTATTAGCCTTGGCAGCCCCTGTCTAACACTGGTCAGTAAAGTTGAGTTTGCTGTCCACCCATACACCCAAGTCTTTTTCAGTGACAGTTTTAACCAATATTTTACGATGGAGTACATAGTTATACATTTTATTTCCTTTTCCCAAGTGCATGACTTTACATTTATCCACATTAAACTTCAATTGCCATTTCTCAGCCAAAGCCTCCATAAATTCCTCTGCAATATTAAATTATCCTCTTCTATATTAATTACCTTACATAGTTTAGTATCATCTGCAAATATTGAAATTCTACTATCAATGCCTCCTACAAGGTTATTAATAAATGTTAAAAAGAAGAGGGCCCAATTCTGATCCCTGTTGTCCTTGTTAACTGTGACCCAGTCCGAGTGTGTTCCATTAATAACCACACTTTGTTTTCCATCATTGAGCTAGTTCTTAACCTAGTTACACATATTTTCCGCTATTCCCATTAATCTTATTTTATGTATCAACCTTTTGTGTGGCACGATATCAAATGCCTTTGAAAAATCTATATAGACAACATCCACCGCATTTCCCTGGTTCAGTCTGGAACTCACCTCCTCATAGAAGCTGTTTAGATTAGTTTGACATAATTGAGCTCTCATAAACCCATGTTTTCGCCAATGGTCGAAAACACTTAGATTTTATCGGTGGATGATCTGCATATCAAAGATTGGTTTGAGCAGATCATCATCCGAAAGAAAATCCAACAAACCAGACCAGTATTTTGAACGATTCTGAACTTTCGTTAAGTCATTCATCATTCGAAACAAAATGTTATTCATTTCATCAATCAAGACGATTGTTTGTTCAGTCGAAATTGGCATTTTCCATCAGCTTTGATCTAATATGTGCACTTTCCAAGTATTCATGCGGTGAGAAATTCCTGCTCATTGCCATAGGATGCCACCTATGAATATGATCAAGTTGATTCACATTTTCGTTATCTGCATTTCCACCGAGTCTGAATACTAAAAAGAACAAAGTAACCCCCGGCACCCAAAAATTAGCTGTAAAAATGAGTAAGTCTGCCAAAATTTCATGTTACAAATTCAGGAAACAATTATTTTAAATTAAAAAGCAGTGACGTATCTGTAGAATCAGGAATAACCTTTAGGGCATTTTCAAACATTAGATGGCAAAAAGTACAGTCTACAACAAGACCGGGCTGAATTCTTCCTGTCTGACACACAAGATCTATTGCTAAAAAGAAGAAATGTGTATAGGCCATTCACACTGACAGGTCTGGATGTTGGATGTTCATTGATTTTTTTTTTTTCCTTAAGCCCAAAGTTTGAGAGTCTAAAAGGAGAAGAAATACTCGAAATGACTTAAAAAAAAACAAAACAAAACAAAAACTAAGTGCAGTATATATAAAACATGAATACACCAGGATACCGTCCAAGCCTGGTTGGAGAGAATGTGGCAGCCTTCCTTTAAAACACCTGAAAATAACTATTTTGAAATAAAAAAAATGGCATAAAAATATAAATTCAATGTGCAATCAAGAGCATAAAAAAACCTAGTTGACCTAGTTTATATAAGGTATTTAAATGATGCTATTTAATATGTCTATAATATGTGTAAGCAAATAGGACTTTTGGGGGATTAGAAAAATAAAATATTGGGCATCAGATGCATAAAATCAATGTCGGTGTGTCGTTTTATGTGCCTCTGACAGAGGAAGTCAGTGGTGACAAAGATTTGTTTTCCTGAGAGATAAGCCACCACTAGAGGTGTCTGAAAGTGCCTACTACATCCCCTCTATCTATGTAAAACATATGCGAGCTTGGCCCATGGGTGTTTGGTGTATGTGCACCTTGCCTAAAAATGCCCAGTTTTGAAAGGGTCATCTTAAAGAGAACCAACTACCAGGATTTTCATATATACACTAAAGCCAGTGCTATACCGGCACTATCAGGCTGATTCTAAACATACCTTTAGTTGTGAGATCAGATGTATACTTTCTGAAATACAGGCAAGTAAAGTTTGTTAAATGCACTGTTATTTGATTGATAGCAGCTACAGAATATCTAATAGGTGGGTCGGGATTTGTTAGTTATTCCAGCCCGTGTCAGCCTGCCTGTCCTTTCCCTCCCCCTGTAATAACAGAGACAGGAGAAGGAAGGACAGGCAGGCTGACAGGGGCGGGAATAACTAGCAAAACTCGACCCACCTATTAGACAATCTGCAGCAACTATCAATGAAATAACAGTGCATTTCACAAACTTTACTTGCCTATATTTCATAAAGTATACATCCAACCCCACAACTAAAGGTACGGTATGTATAAAAGCAGCATCCCAGCACCAGTATAGCACTGGCTTTAGTTTATGTACGAAAATGCTGGTGGTTGCCTCCCTAACCAAACCTAGACTTATACGGGTACGTTCCCACAACGAAAAGGGCCCCAAAGTGGCATAGATTGGGGGAACACATAGTCGGACATGCTGGATATATTTAATAAAATAAGTGATTCAAAATTGTTTTATTAAATGGTGATAAATGACAAGTTAAATACAGTGGAACCTCAGTTTACGAGTAACCGGGCTTGCGAGCATTTCACTATACAGTGGAACCTTGGTTAACGAGAACAGTCCGTTCTGGGACTGTGCTTGTTAACCAAGTTACTCGTTCAGCAAAGGAAGATTTCCCATAGGAAATCATTGCAATGCAGACAATTTGTTCCACAACTTGTTAAATGTCCCATCCTGGTCCCCTATTCTGTAATTCCACACATGCACAAACACACACAAGCACGCATGCGCACACACACATATTATATGCTCACCTTACCTTCCGTTCCATCGCCGGTCTCCTGGGACTTGCTGTTCTCCGGTACGGGCTGTGTATCGGGTTACCATAACGACGAGGGAGGAACTTCCACTCGCAGCGTGCTGACGTCAAAGGCAGAGCCGCTTGCCTCTGATTGGCCAGCGCGCTGCCTTTGAGTAGCGGTGACAGGAAGTTCCTGCTTCGTCGCTATGGTTGCCGATGCACAGCCTGGAGTGGAGTGGAGCGGCGAACTACAGGACCCAGGAGGCCGGCGATGAAACGGAAGGTACACATAATATATGCTCACCTTACCTTCCGTTCCACCGCCGGCCTCATGGTACTTGTAGTTTGCCGCGAGCACGTCGCGGTGTACCCGGGAACTACAAGAACAATGAGACCGGCGGTGGAACGGAAGGTAAGGTGAGCATAATACTGTATGTGTGTTCGTGCGTCTGTGTTTGTGTGGACTGCAAGTGCGGGTTAGAGTGTGGTGGATGTACGGAACCGGAAGTGTGTGCGGTGAGGATTTTGCTTGTAAAGCAAAGCTTTCTCGTAAACCGGGTTACAAAATTTACAGAAAGCTTTGCTTGTTAAGCGAAATTCTCGTTAAGTGGGCTACTCGTTAAGCGAGGTACCACTGTACAAGCAAAGCTTGCTGTAAATTTGTTACACAGTTTACGTGCAAGATTTGCTGTAGGAGCAAATACTCACCGCACACACTTGCGGTTCTGTACTTTAACCGCGCTCTGACCCGCTCTTGCAGTCCACACACACACAAACAAACACATTATGCTCACCTTACCTTCCGTTCCATCGCCGGCCTCCTGGTTCATGTCGTTCGCCGGTACAGGATGTGTATCGGGTAACCATCGCGACGTGGAGGAACTTCTGCTGTCAGCCACTACTCAAAGGCAGCGCACTGGGCAATAAGACGCAAGTTGCTCCTGCCTTTGACATCAGCGCTCTGGCAGTGGAACCTCCAGCATTGGTCGCTATGGTTACCCTTAAGGGGGCTTTACGCGGTAGCGATATCGGTACTGATATCGCTAGCGTGCGTACCCGCCCCCATCGTTTGTGCGACACGGGCATATCGCTGCCCGTCGCGCACAAAATCGCGCTCCCCCGTCACACGGCTTACCTGCCCTGTGACGTCGCTCTGGCCGGAGATCTTTTCTAAGGGGGCGGGTCGTGCGGCATCACAGCGACGTCACACGACAGGCGTCCAATAGAAGCGGAGGGGCGGAGATGAGCGGGATGTAAACATCCCGCCCACCTCCTTCCTTCCGCATTGCTGATAGCGGCAGGTAAGGAGATGTTCCTCGCTCCTGCGGCTTCACACACAGCGATGTGTGCTGCTGCAGGAACGACGAACAACATCGCTAATGAGAGGTAAACGATTTTTTTGTTTTAGGACGACCTCTCGGCGCCAAACGATTTTGGCCACTTTTGCAATCGTTTTAGGTCACACATAAGTGTCACACGCTGCGATATTGTTAATGACGCCGGATGTGCGTCACTAACGACGTGACCCCGACGATAAAACGTTAATGATATCGTAGCGTGTAAAGCCCCCTTTAGACTTGCATTACATGCGAAAAATCTGCAAGTAAAAACCACATGTGATTCACAAATGACTGTCAATAAAGTTTTGTCAAAGGCAAACACCAGGAAGTATCAAAAACAAACCAGCTTTATTTAAAACATATCACAACAACAAACAAAAAACACATTGTGAAAAACGCATGAACCCCCCCCCAAAAAATGCAATAAAGAAAAAAAAAACAACAAAATTTATGTAACAGATGCAGATATGCTGGAAACATAATGCAACATAGAAGACTTAGCAAACACTCACGATGGGAATCTAGCTTATTGTTTGTTCATATGTAGCACATTTGCATTTGAAGCCTTTTTTTCTGGATAAAAAAACTATAAGATGGCCAGGAAACCACAGCCAAAATTAGGTGCCATTTTGATGCATTCTTTATGTGTTTACTTACTGTGAAACCATTTTGATCTCAAGTTTTGAAAATCTGCAGTAAAAACTCTTAAAAAAAAAAATGACATGCTAAAAAAGCACATCAGGTAAAAAAAATGCTCATTGTGAATTGGATTTTAGAAAGCTCATTAATTTTGCTGTTACTGTACAAACTGTTTTTATATTTTTCCATGCACAAAAAGTATGCGAAAACACTAGGTGTGAACAAGCCATAAATGGGTGTAGGTACAAAAAAAAATTAAAATGGGTCCTATAAATGTGAAAGGAGTAATATCTGCAGTGTGTAAATGGATTGTTACAAACCCTTTTTAGATACGGTACATAGAAAAGGAGCAAACAAACTCATCTGTCAGGTGGAAACGTGCCATTAGGGACAGACACTTTAATAAATCGCTAAACAATGTAAGGTTTCCATTTTTTTGTCTTGTGGTAGTCTCTGATCATTTTTGGGGCACACGATTCATGAACCTGGCGTGACATCAAAAATGCTCTATATTTTTGTATTTATCCATTTTTTGCAACTTTTTATCACCTAAAATTTAAATACTTCAAATAGTCACAAAGATGCGTCAAACTGAAATCTTGGTTAGATGCAGCAAAAATAAAAAAGGTGATATTTGGTTAATGTTGCAGCTTATTAATCGGTCTAGAACATCTGGATATGAAGGTGACAAATTAAAAAAAGGCTTAAGAATAAAGACAACCTAAAAAGTGGCACAAAACATACAGAGACTAAAGGCTACTTTACACACTGCGATATCGGTCCCGATATCGCTAGCGTGGGTACCCGCCCCCATCTGTTGCGCGACACGGGCATATCGCTGCCCGTGCCGCACAACATCGCCCACAGCCGTCACACCTACTTACCTGTCCGGCGACGTCGCTGTGACCGGCGAACCGCCTCCTTTATAAGGGGGCGGTCCGTGCGGCGTCACAGCGACGTCACTGAAACGTCACTGAAACGCCGCCCAATAGCAGCGGAGGGGCGGAGATGAGCGGGACGTAACATCCCGCCCACCTCCTTCCTTCCGCATAGCGGCCGGGAGGCAGGTAAGGGGAGCTTCCTCGTTCCTGCGGCGTCACACGCAGCGATGTGTGCTGCCGCAGGAACGAGGAACAATCTCGTTACTGCTGCAGTAACGAGATTTGAGAATGGACCCCCGTGTCGCCGATTAGCGATTTTGCACGTTTTTGCAACGATGCAAAATCGCTTATCGATGTCACACGCAACGGCATCGCTAATGCGGCCGGATGTGCGTCACGAATTCCGTGACCCCAACGACTCCGCATTAGCGATGTCGTAGCGTGTAAAGCCCGCTTAAAGGCTGCTTTACACCAGACAATCTATCGTGCGATAGATCGTCGGGGTCACGGTTTTCGTGACGCACATCCGGCATCGCTGACGATGCCGGCCTGTGTGACACCTCCTAGCGACGCAGTATCGCTCACAAATCGTGAGTCGGGTACTGCTCGCTAGGTTCCATAATATCGTTTAATTTAGTTGACCATCGTTTCCGTGGTAGCACACGCCGCTCCGTGTGACACCACGGGAACGATGAGCAGCTCACCTGCCTCCCGCGGCCGCCGCCGGCTCTATGTGGAAGGAAGGAGGTGGGCGGGATGTTTACGTCCCGCTCATCTCCGCCCCTCTGCTTCTATTGGCCGGCGGCCGTGTGACGTCGCTGTGACGCCGAACGTCCCTCCCACTCCAGGAAGTGGACGTTCGCCGCCCACAGCGAGGTCGCACGAGAGGTAAGTGTGACGTGTAAATGTGAAATGTGTGACGGGGGTTACTAACTTTGTGCGACACGGGCAGCGATTTGCCCGTGACGCAAAAAGGACGGGGGCGGGTACGAACGATTGTGAAATCGCACAATCGGTCGTACCGTGTAAAGCAGCCTTAAGGCTATGTGCGCACGGTGCGTTTTTACCCGCGTTTCCGCTGCGTTTTTAGCGGCTGTGTTTTTGTGCCAAAACGCATGCGTTTTTGTTTTCCAGCAAAGTCTATGGGAAAAGATGAATTTCTGTCCGCACTTTGCTTTTTTTTCTGCAGCGTTTAATTTGCATATTTTTGGTCAAAAACCATGCAGAAAAAGAAGCAGCATGTCAATTGTTTTTGCCATTTCTGCAGCGTTTCCATAACATTGGAGTCAATGAGAAATGGCAAAAGGCAACCAAAATCAACTTTCCTGCGTTTTTCCTGCTTTTTCCCTGCTTCTCCACTGCGTTTTTGGCTTCAAAAACGCATGCTTTTCTGGCATAAAATTAAAGGGTTATAATGTTCCTTTACACACACACAATAACCGAAAATTTAAATGCTAAAAAATAATAAACTTTACCTATTTTTCTGTTAAAATGTGCATAACCGCTATTATTTCATTAAAATTGATGATTTTCCATATAGTTTTATTAAAAGTTAATTTTATCCTTTTTTTTTTAATCTTTTTTCATTCTTTTTGACTATTTCAACTTTATTTCACAGCGTATTGATCTACAAAACACATCTGCAGAAACGCAGGTGAAAGAGCAGGCAAAAAGCGCTGAAAACGCACTAAAAACGCGGTAAATACGCATGCGTTTTTAGCGCTAAAAAATGGTCAAAAGCCATTTGGTCAAAAATCAAGGGCAGGAAAACGTGCAGAATTAACTGCAGGCACTACAACGCAAAGTGCGCACATAGCCTAAGGAGCAAGTATGGTACTAAAGACACAAAAAGCCGCAAATTACTCTAGAAGAATGGAGACACAGCAATAACAAATCGGGTGTATACACACACATTTAGTATTTGCAGCAGATGTTTCTGCTGCAGAAATCAGTGTTGGCAGGAAAAACACTGTAAAATAGGCACTATTTCTCCCCGGGTTTTTACTTGTTTTCTTTCTCCTACTCATCCGAATGCGTCAACAACGCTGCAAAAGCACTGAAGTAATTGACATGCTGCAAATTTGAAAAAATGCTTTGAAGGTTCACATCTGCACATATATATATATATATATATATATATATATATATATATATATATATATATATTACTGTATATATATATATAATATATATAAAAATAAATAAATATTTATTTTTATATAGCGCTGACATATTCCGCAGTGCTTTACATACATCAGGAACACTGTCCCCATTGGGGCTCACAATCTAAATTCCCTATCTGTATGTTTTTGGAGTGTGGGAGGAAACCGGAGAACCCGGAGGAAACCCACGCAAACACGGGGAGAACATACAAACTCCTTGCAGATGGCGTCCTTGGTGGGATTCGAACCCAGGACACCAGCGCTAGCTATATATATATATATTAATTCCATTCCTGGTTTATAGCATCCGTGACTATGATCTGTAAGGCTGTGCTAACATGTGCATTTTTGCTGTATTTTTGCTGTATTTTTTTTCATGCGTTTTATACCATTTAAATGCTGCTTTTAGAGGTATGTGCGTACGCTGAGAAATTTTCTTCACTCAAAACTGCATGTTCTGGCAGAAAAATGTACCAAAAAACGAAGTGCATTTTTGATGCATTTTTTTGCCATGCGCTTCTCATAATGAAGTCGGTGGGTGGAAGGGCTGAAAAACGAACCAACAAGTGATAGGATGCAGTTTTTTTCTGCACCAAAATCTGCAAGGAAAAAGAAGCAACGTGTGCACAGCACTTCAGAAATCTGATGGACTTTGCTGGCATAAGGATAAACATGCGTTTTTGTCACTAAAGTGCACCAATAAAATATCAAAAAAGTATAAAAAAACAAAAATAAAAAAAAACAAAACACAGAGTGCACACACAGCCTTAAGGGTACTTTACACGCTGCGACATCGCTAGCGATCTCATTAGCGATGTGAAATTCTAGATCGCAAGTGTGATCTTTCGAGATCGCACATGCGTAAAATGACATATGTGCGACCTCGAAAGATCGCACTTGCGATCTAGAATTTCACATCGCTAACGAGATCGCTAGCGATGTCGCAGCATGTAAAGTACCCTTTAGGCCCCTTTCACATTGCGATCAGCTCTCCATTCAGTGGTCCCGTCGGGGCTTCCGTCCAAACCCCCAGCTAAACAGGATTTAGACATATGCATCGACGGGGCCACGGACTATAATTGTACAGGCGGCATCACCGTGTACTCTGTCGTGCACCATTTTCGGTAATGTTCGTTTTCTGGTGGCGGACACCCGGATGTAGTAGACAGTAGACTGCGTCTAGGTGTCCGCCTGCAGAAAGCATATACTTCTGAAAATGGTGCATGACAGAGCACACGGTGACTCCATCTGCACCATTATAGTCAGTGGCCCTGTCGGCACATATGTTCGAGTCCCATTTTGCGGAGGGTTTGGACGGAAGCCCCGACGGGACCACTGAATGGAGAGCTGAACGCAATGTGAAAGGGGCCTTAGGCCGCTTTCACATTTTGTTTTTACCTATGTTCAGTGGTCCCGTCGGAGCTTCCGTCCGAACACCCCCGCAAAATGGGTTTCAGAAGCATGCGCCGTGTGGAGCCGTTGACTATAATGGAGCACACGGAGTCAGTGTGTGCTCTGTCTTGCACCATTTTCGGGCATATACGCTTTCTACAGGCGGACACCCAGACGTCTGCTCCATTATAGTCAATGGCCCCGCCAATGCATGCGTCCGAAACCCGTTTTGCTTTTTTTTCCTGACTGAAATGGAAAACTGCTGCATTTTTTAGAAGCAGCGCGTCAATTCTTTGTGTTTTTGCAGTTTTTTTTTTTACCATTGAAAGCACTGAGAGTGCAAAAACGCAGCTGCTGGGTTTTTTTTGCTACTTTTGTGGTGAATGAAAATGACACCCCAAAAACACAGCTAAAAAGACATCAGGTTCTGCTGCAGAAAAAAAGCACAAAATATCAACATGTGAACAGTCTAAAGGCTGCTTTACACGCTACGACATCGCTAAAGCGATCTCATTGGGGTCACGGAATTTGTGACGCACATTCGGCCGCGTTAGCGATGTGTTGTGTGTGACACCAAATTGTTGCAAAAACGTTCAAAATCGCTAATCGGTGACATGCCCCCCTAATCTCGATTATCGTTGCTGCTGCAGTAACGATGTAGTTCGTCGTTCCTGCGGCAGCACACATCGCTATGTGTGACACCGCAGGAACGAGGAACCTCACCTTACCTGCGTCCCGCCCGCAATGAGGAAGGAGGAGGTGGGCGGGATGTTACGTCCCGCTCATCTCCGCCCCTCCGCTTTGATTGGGTGGCTGCTTAGTGATGTCGCTGTGACGCTGAACAAACCGCCCCCTTAGAAAGGAGGCGGTTCGCCGGTCACAGCGACGTCGCTAGGCAGGTAAGTAGTGTGACGGTTCTGAGCGATGTTGTGCGCCACGGGCAGCGATTTGCGCGTGTCGCATAACCGATGGGGGCGGGTACGCACGCTAGCGATATCGCAGCGTGTAAAGCGGCCTTAAGAATGTTTGGACACTTCCCAACACTGCAGAGCCCCAGTTTACAGGTGACCACAAACTCTATAGTATTTGGACCCCAATAAACCAAACCCAATCCCGACCCGCGTAGATGTGAGGGAACACTGTTGGGATTGAATGCAGTCAACAACTCAGCCCTATACTATCTATAAAGTTTATAATGCCGAAATTAAAAAAATATAAATGAAGGAATTCTAGATGGAAAAATGACAGGAATATGTGTGTGACAGGGCAGGAGCTGAGATTTCCAGCTCTTTGCAGGGACCTGCCTCCCTCTCTTTCCATCTTGTATTAACTGTCGGCCCCTTTAGTGCTGTTTGAACTCTTTGCAGAGCAGAGTTAACGATTGCAGGCAGTGTGTGTCTTGGCCGGGAGCCGAAATTCTTACACACCCGTGGCACATTCTCACAGAAGCCAACATGCTGATAAAAGGAGCGAGCAGGGCAGCCGCAGAAAAGAGGCAAAGGGAGGATTCTTCGCGCAGTAAACATGTGCGAAACTTGGGTATTAATATTTTACTTCTACTAAACAAAGTATACACAAATTAAGTCATATCACTATAACAAGAAGATAGAAAAGCTGTAGGTGCATAAAGTGCCGTGTAAAAAATCTGCATTAATAATAGGTTAGCCACATCCATCCAAACAGCATAAAACAGTGGTTAATGAATACATGTAAGGCCTCATATACACAAGCGATAAAAAACATGCTTGGCAGGCAATCCAGAATTCAATTCACAATGGTAAGGCATCTGCAAAGTGGTTCTGAAGCAACCAGAAGTTACAGATGCCCTGAATGTCGGTGAATAGGAGTATATCTTTATTTTTATATAGCGCTAACATATTCCGCAATATAGATTCTTTACCCATGAACTTTGACTTTTTCGGCAAATCAACTGCTACCCGGCATCTCCAGAAACAGGTATAAGGCTATGTGCACACTAGAGACTTTTCTTAAGAAAAATCCACACCCTCTGGCAGAATACTGCACCCGCAAAAAACGCGGTAAAACCGCACATGCGTTTTTGCCACGGGTTGGTCCCTGCGGTTTTTCACCATTATCTATGGCAAAAACCACAGGTACCTGCAGAAAAGAAGTGACATGCTCATTAATTCCGCGGGTAAATCCGCAGGTATAAAAAACGCAGTATTTTTTTATACCCATAGGTTTTGCTGGGAAATGACTGCACAAATGTTAGACACATTTTCTGCAGCAAATCCGCGGCAAATCCGTAGTAAAATCCTCGGAAAATCCGCAGCGTGCGCACATAGCCTAAGTCATATTAAACACCTAGAAAAAAAATCCTCAACAAGAAGGCATGGAATCTGTCACCAGGCTTTTGCTACTCCATCAAAGAGCAGCATAATATAGGGGCAGAGATCCTGATTCCGCCAATGTCTCATTTACTGGGCTGGAATTAGGGTCTCTGCCTAAACAGAGGTCTCAGATTAGATGGCAAAAACCTGGTGACAGATTTCCTGTAAAAACTAGCATGTTGGGGGTTTAATTTTTAACTTGACATTTCACAAGGGGTATGCGGGATCAAAACAGAAATGTTCCTAAAACTAATATAATGGCTGGTGAAGCTGATTCCGAATCTGTAAAGCTTTTATTTGTACTCACTGGCGTTCCCCTGCAGCTAATGCATACCATGGACTCCTAGGCTCCGCAATATATCACAACAGGACTCTTAGGACATGTACACCCTTGAGTATTTGGTGACTTTTTTACCTCAGTATTTGCAAGCCAAAACCAGGAGTGGAACAATCAGAGTATAATAGAAACATGGAACCACTTCTGGATTTTTTTATCCACTCCAGTGTTTTGTTTTCTATTTCCCCACTGGAGTGGTGCTTTAAATGTATGAACCCTGTCTTATACTCATCGGTTTCCAGCGCCGCTCCGGTCAGTTTCTGGAGGTTTACGACCTGCCCACAGCTCCAGTGTTTCATGGAGTGTGCCGGAGGTCACAAATTAATACAACTCTATGAGAGCCTCTTTCTGGCTCTCAGAGTTACATTGAAAGTTTGTGATGTAATGTTTGACTTCTGGCCAGTCAGACATTAAAGGCACAAGATGGTGCTGCGGGACCGGAGCGGCGGTAAAAATACAGGACGGTAAATGTAACGCTAGGGGATGGGGACTTAGATTAAAGCACCATACCAGTAGTGAAAAAAAAATAAAACAAAAACACTGGAGCGGTGCTGTAAACTGATCCAGGCATTACTTTGTAGTTTGAGGGTGTAGGGGTGTTGTGTGGTGACAGATTCCCTTTGAATGCATTAGTATAAATCAGAAATGTGACTGTGACAACTTAAAAGAAACAAAGTGCTCATCTGTTTAGTCTCCTTGTCTTTAACCCGACAAAGACAGACCACAGCCATTGAATGACTCCGGATTCTGAGTAAGCTGTCATTAAAAGGTTGTCAGTATCTAACATCCCATTAAAAGCCATAACCCGATCCAAGAGAGGAGAATGACGCCTGATAACTGAATCTTTCATTATAGGGTAACCGTGCAATGTTATATACTTATGCAAAGGACTGCTTACATTCTTATAGTTTCTGGAGCAAAATTAAACATTAACTTTTACGTTTTCCAGGCATATTCCACTGCATATTTATGCCATTGTGTGCGTTTTTCATACAGAAAAAACACATCACAAAAGCTACATGTGAACATACCCTTATGAGGGAAACACTGTGAAGAAGTATATCTGATAGAAAAGGTTAGGATTAGGGATGATCGAATACTTCGATTATTCGGCTTCGCAAATATTTTCCGACTACCTGGCCGCTATTCGATGCACAATGTAAGTCTATGGGAAGCCCGAATAGTTCCGAATAGTTGTTAGGCCCTGTGCACACTTACCGGATTTTGCCGCGGATTTCCTATGGTTTTGCTGCATGTTTCGCTGCAGAAAATGTTCATAACATCTCTGCAGTGAATCACCAGCAAAACCTATGGGCAAAAAAAAATTCTGTGCGCACTATGCGGATTTTGACAGCTGCATGTTTTGCTGCGGGATTCCCGCAGCAAAAACAATTGCATGTCACTTCTTTTCCGCACGTCGCTGCGGGATTTCACTCCATTGACTCCAATGTAATCGTGAAATCCCGCAGGAAATAACGCAGGCAGCAAATTCTGTGCCGTTCACTGCGTTTTCCTGCGTTATTCCCTGCGGTATTTCGCGGTTTACCTGCGGTAATGTACATCGCTTGCCTGCGGTTTTGCAGGGAAGTGATGTCATTATGACAGGAAGAGGAAGCAAAGCAGAGAGTAAACACACAGACATCACAGACACACACAGACATCACAGACACACACAGACATCACAGACATAGAACACAACAAAACAATAGGATAAAGAGTTGCACACCAGTCACAATGTATAGGGGAATAATGAAAAGCATAACTGCTATAGGAATACTAGACTGAAAAATACAATGGATTATTTGAAATAAGTGAAAAACATGAAAATGGTATATGCATAACTGCTATGAAAAATAGGAATGAGAGATATTTAGCCATTGTATTGATCAATGCAAAGGAGCCCCAAAACCAAACGCCAAGGTAATCTTTATTTTTGGGGTCCTTAACCTATGTGTAACTTCACCTGCAGTTAAAAACTTGCTCTGTGTCTTATTTCACACATATATAGCTTGGTCCCTTGCTTCCCATACAGAGCAAGTTTTTAAGTGCAGGTGAGGTTACACATAGGTTAGGGACCCCAAAAATAGAGATTACCTTGGCGTTTGGTTTTGGGGCTCCTTTGCATTGATCAATACAATGGCTAAATATCTCTCATTCCTATTTTTCATAGCAGTTATGCAGATACCATTTTCATGTTTTTCACTTATTTCAGATAGTCCATTGTATTTTTCAGTCTAGTATTCCTATAGCAGTTATGCTTTTCATTATTCCCCTATACATTGTGACTGGTGTGCAACGCTTTATCCTATTGTTTAGTTGTATATTTTTGAGTCTTGCACCCTGTTCACACCATTGGTGTTCCAGACATACATTCTTTAGTTAGAGATAAAACACAGACACATAGAACACACATAGAAAGCAAACGGAAATATAGAAAAAAAACCACGTGGGCTCCGCTGTATATTTACCATCCAGCCGAGGTAAGCACACAGCGGCGGCCCGGTATTTATTCTCAGGCTGGGGAGGGAGAGGGGCAGGGTTAATATCCCCTGCCTCCCTCCCACCTCCCGCAGCCGAGAATATCAGCCGCAGCTGCCCCGGGACTGTCGCATGCATTATGCGGCAGTACCAGAGTGTCCCCGGCTCTTCTTGTTGCCGTGATGCAGTGGCAATCAAGGTAATGTAAGGAGTTAATGGCGGTGGATCACCGCCATTAACTCCAGGCTTGATCATGGCAGCGTCTATGTGACAGCTGACATGATCAACCCGTAAGTAAAGTGAAAAAACACACAGAAAAATCCTTTATTTTAAATAAAACACAAATAAGCCTCGTTCACCCTTTTATTAACCCCTCCCGAAACAAAGCTCCGACGTAATCCACAGCTCCGGCGTCCTGCGATGCTTGCATCCAGCCGCGACTGACACAGACACTGCTGAATGCAGCCTCGCAGCGAGACAGCAGCGGTAACTCCAGGGCATTTCCCACGGCCGGTAATGTGAACTCACTGCCGACCGTATTTATTTAATCGTATGAATGTATATCTTACCATCATATAAAAATAAACACTAGACAATAGACAGTGATTGAAAAATATCAAAAGGATAAAAATCAAATTTGAATATCAAGATTTTCTATATATGCAATAGCGTTATCATTTACAATATAGAAATCCTTCTTGTCACCATGGTAGGATCTCAGGGGGCACTCCTCAACAATGTGCTGGATAGTTTGACGATCTGCTCCACAGTCACAGGTCGGAGAGTCATATTTTCCCCACTTATACATAAAATCTGCACAGACGCCAAAGTTTGTTCTGATACGATTTAGAGTAACCCATTTTTTCCTTGGTAGATTGAAGCCTGGTGGAGGGTTTTGTAAATTAGGGAACATTTGGGGATCACCTTCTACTACATTGACCCAAAGTTCTCGCCATTTCTCCTCTAAATTGAAGTTTTGTTCATGCAAGGTGATTGCAGTTCGGATGGGTGGATGTCTTGATTTCAATCGTTGTATTGTAACATCTCTGATATTTTGGTGTATTGGAAGTTTTTCATTATTCACTACTTTAGTGTACTCTTTAAGTAGGAGCTTTTGTCTTCTTAGATTTGCGGGTGCGATATGACCCAGCACAGGTAACCAGTGAACAGGTGTAGGTCTAATAGCACCAGATATTATACGCAAAGTGTTGTTCAGCTGAGTGTCAATTAAGTTTACATGACAGCTATTTAACCATGCTGGAGCACAGTATTCTGCAGCAGAGTACACCAGGGCAAGAGTAGATGTTCTCAAAACAGATGTTGCCGAGCCCCATGAGGATCCACAAAGTTTCTGAATAATATTATTACGTGCTTTCAGTTTCTGCCGACCGTGAGAAATGCAGAGTGTGCTCACAGGGACTCTATCTATCCCTCTATCTATCCTTCTATCTATCCCTCTGTCTATCTATCTATTCTTCTATCTATTCTTCTGTCTATTTCTCTATCTCAGAATGAAATTACTTTTTTTTTCAATGTGCTTTATTGCATTGAATGCAATAAAGCACATACCAACCCGCACGTGGCAAAACCGCGGGAATACCGTGAACAATACTGCGGTAAGACCGCAACAAACCATGGCAAACCGCATGCGGTTTTCGGGTGCGGTTTGCCGCGTTTTTTTACCGCGGGTGCGGTAATCTTTGAATACCTGCGGAATTTTCTTGAGAAAATTCCATTTTCCAGTGCGCACAGGGCCTTATTCGGGTTTCCCATAGACTTACATTGCGCATCGAATATTCATGAATAGTCGAATAGCGGCGAGGTATTGAGAAAATATTTGTGAAGCCGAATAATCGAAGTATTCTATCATCCCTACTTAGGATCCCATCAGAGAGAGGTTGACTTGTCGTGGCTTGATGGGCGCACACGAATTGGCCAATATGTGCTAAGGCCTTCAGTCAAAGTATATTCTATATATATATGGCAGTAATAAGGTTGCATTTCATATACTGAATGGTAGCATACATCTTAGTGTTCTGCTGCTGCACTTTCTGATATGTAATCAAATGTAAAAACCTAGGAAAGTTTTTAGACTTTGGGCAGCAAACTGGTTTAAGTCAATCACACAAAAAAGAACGGCACACAAAGAATCTAATAGGAGACATGATGTAATTAGCTGTAAAGTAAAAATGTTGAGTTTCCCTGGCTATAGATAACATTACCGGCTCCTGCCTTCTGGGGGAGCCTTCAGGGTTGCAGAAGAACAGTGGAATCACTGATGGTTTGCAGTCTACCTGCAGCAGTTTTCAGAAATCCCTGGTTAATAAGTTGTTGCCTCATAAATCAGTAATGTGGTTACTTTTTGTAAGTGTTATTTTTAACAATGCCTTTAATATAGTATTAATTATGATCTGTTCCATTTAATAAGGGCTTGTTCGAAACGTGTGATCTTATGTAACAACTCCCACATATGGAAAATGGAGTTCATTTAATCAAATGTTCCATACTTCTTGGCGTTCAGAGGCTGTGCTGAAGCATATGAAACTTAAAAGAAAAAAAAATCCTGCCTTCTGAATGGCTACATGAGCGCTGGCATTGTGTAATGAGGATCCAAGCCGAGTCAGGTTTACTTCTTTGAAAACGGTGCCAACCAAACAAGCACAAATTAGCTCCACCAGTCTGTTCTCACTTCAGTAATTTTCCCAGTATACAGACATGAAGTTTCAGAATTCGACCAGGGTGGAAAGTAATTTACCTCTAAATATTCAGATTTTTAGAACATTTTTATGATAAACCTTTCATACATACGTGTTCTCAATGCGAGGGGAATAAACCGCTGCCAAAACTGGTGGCTTATGCCCTTGAAAACAAAATGTTTTAGACATGCACAATCCTTCTTTTCCATCTGACATCAAACGATTCTACAAAAATCAGTTGGTTCAGACAACACCCATTTAATGGAAATGGCCGCCTTAATTCAGGCAGGAACAGAAGACACCAGAATATAACTAAGGCCTGTTTCACACATCAGTAAAAAACACAGGCATTCTTTACTGACGTGTAAAAAACGCCTATGTCCCTCAGTGTGCTGTGATTCACGGCACACGATGATTTTCCATGTGCAATCCATGATACGTGATCCGTGATTGCACATGGACATTACTCATCTGTCACGTTCCTGCTCTCCATGGTTCTGAACTCCTCGGCTCTGCAGCGTCCGCCCACCGCTCTCTGCAGCTACTTCCGGGTCGGCTCTGACTGCATTCATGAATATGCATGAGCCGGGCAGGAAGCTGCAAAGAGCACAGGCTGCACAGAGCGTCGCTGGAAAGGTGAGTTGAAAATGTTTTTTATTTTATATGTCCATGTTTTTATGGTACATGTCTCACGGATCACACCATAGTGTGCAGTTTTATCATCCAGCATAATGCCACAAATGTCGCAAGTTTTGAGGTAGCATGTACTTGGCATGCTGACTGCAGGAATGTCCACCAGAGCTGCTGCCCATGAATTGAATGTTCATATCTGTACCATAAGCCGCCATCTAAAGCATTTCAGAGCACCTGGCAGTACATCCAACTGGCCTCACAGCCATAGACCACATGTAACCACAACAGTTCAGGACCTCCACATCCAGCATCTTCACCTACAATGTTGTCTGAGACCAGCCACTTGGACAACTAGCAATCGCTTTGCATAACTAAAGAATTTTCTGCACACACTGTCAGAAACCGTCTCAGGGAAGCTCATCTGCTGCCTGTCTTCCTTATCACAATCTCCATCTGAGTGCAGTTCACCCTCATAACTGATTTCAGTAGGCAAATGCTCACATTCAATGGTGTCTGGCAAGTTGGATAGGTGTTCTCTTCGTGGATGAATCCCGTATTTCACTGTAGAGGGCAGATGACTGACTAACAAATGGAGGTCACACCAGGTACAGACTAGTTTTCTGACCCCGCTGCACAATCCTAGTACTGTAAAACTGTACATTTTAGAGTGGCTTTTTATTGTGTCCAACCTAAGGTACACCTGTGTAATAATTATGCCGACTAATTAGCATCTTAATATGCCACACCTGTGAGGTGGATGGATTATCTCGTCAAAGGAGAAGTGCTCACACTAAGGCTGGTTTCACATCAGCGGTGTTCTGCTGCAATACCGGATCCGGCACAAATGCGGTACAGTGCAAGACAGTTCAATGGAATTGTGGCAAGGTAAGTAAAACATGCGGTCACATGTGACCTTACCTTACTGCGATTCCACTGAACTGTATTGCACTGTACTGCATTTGTGCCGGTTCCGGCATTGCGGCAGAGTACCGCTGATGTGAAACCAGCCTAAAGGGTGCTTTACACGTTGCGACATCGTTAGCGATTGCTAGCGATGTCGTGTGCGATAGTACCCGCCACCGTCGGTGGCACAATATGTGGTGATTGCTGCCATAGCGAACATTATTGCTATGGCAGCGTCACATGCACATACCTGTGCAGCAACGTCGCTGTGTAGGCCAAACAATCCCTCCCTCAAGGGGGAGGTGCGCTCGGTGTCACCGTGACGTCACTAAGCAACCGGCCAATAGAAGCGGAGGGGCGGAGACGAGCGGGACGTAACATGCTGCCCACCTTCTTCCTTCCGCATTGCCGGTGGAGGCAGGTAAGGAGATGTTCGTCGTTCCTGCGGTGTCACACATAGCGATGTGTGGTGCCGCAGGACCGACGAACAACATCGTACCGGCAGCAGCAACGATATTAAGGAAATAAGCGACGTGGCAACGAGCAACGATTTTTCACATTTTTGTGCTCGTTGCTCATTTGTGTTACACGCTGCGATGTCGGTATCGGCGCCGGATGTGCGTCACTACAGATGTGACCCCGACGATATATCGTTACCGATATCGCAGCGTGTAAAGCACCCTTAACACAGACTTAGAGAAATTTGTGAACAATATTTGAGATTAAAAAGGCCTTTTGTGTACATAAAAAAAGTCTTAGATCTTTGAGTTCAGTTCATGAAAAATGGGAGCAAAAACAAAAGTGTTGAGTGTATATATCCTTCAGTATATGTAACTTAACTTATTTTAGACACGGTTAAAATGGACAGAAACTGTGTCTTTTGGACTGGAACCAAATTGACACCACGTAAGCATGACTTTAGCCATGTCAAAAGCAACTGCAACAGAAAAAACCTGCCATAAGGGAAAACTCCAAAAAGGTGAAAACTGGGTTCCGGAAGCTTCAACATTTTATATAACAGAAACCAAACAAATGTAATTTTTCTTTCCAATGTAGCATTTGTGAAAAGACTGTATATATCAGTGCAAACGGTGGTCAAATAATAGTGACCAAGAGCACATGGAGTCTGTTCACATGATTTCTCTTCCCAAATGAAGATAGACTTGAATTTGCAGTGAATCTGTGGCAGGATTCTGTGTCTGGTCCTTAGCTTTCTGCAGTATGAACGGTCATGGTCCCGCATTGAGATTGACCCCATTCCAGTAATGTGACTAACTGAAGAGGTGTTCAAATGTGCGACAAAAAATATCCACAACCATGTGAATGTTCACACAAATTTGGGAGCAAAATAATTTAACAAAATCCACGTGGAAAGCCATACAAACAACAAGCAAGCTTGGATATAGGGAGCTTGTCTATAGCGTGAGATATTTATTTGCAGATCATTGGTAGATTAGTAGATCTAGATTGGTGTTCAGTAACATCTGCTGTTCCCCTTCTGAGTGTGACAACCATAAACATCAAATTCTCCACAGGGGTCAACAAATTAAAGCCATACACATTCAGCAGCTATGGCTGGCCATACACAGTAAATGGCCATCTCATTCGATACCACCAACAACAGGAGCGCTCGTTCGGCTGAGCGCTTCTGTTTTCCCTATAAAAAAGCCATTGACTGCCATGTCAGCATGCGGCTTATCTCATTGAGAACAATGTGATCCACAGTCCGACATCAGACATGTTCAACTGACATTTCCCCGACCAGGAGTCGGCTGGCACCCCCATACATATTAGGCCGTTGGCAAACCCGCCGATATGGGCAGGTTCAGCCAACATTTTGCAGGATTCAGTTTTTTCCCCATAGAGTTGTATTAACGACGGATAGCGACTGATGGCATTGCGTTGCATCAGTCTCGCGACGGATCAGTTGTGGAGTGACTGTCCGTCGGGCGGAAGCAACGCAGAATGTAACGTTTTTTGTGTTCGTCAAAAAAACGGACAGCGATGGATCCGTCGGCGTCCGTAGTTTGGTATAATGGAAGCCTATGGGAGCAGGATTCCGTCGGCGTCCGTCGTTTGGTATAATGGAAGCTTATAGGCACGGAATCTGTCAAATCCCTCAGCCCCCCCCCCCCGGGATTGGTTCATATAGTTCTTACATAGAAAATAAACGGATTGTGACTGATGGAATAAGACGGATGTGTGAAAGTAGCCTAACTTATTTTTTTGGGGGGGAAATACTTTTTATCTACAGAGGCTCTTTTTAAGAATAGTCATCTGTATAGTATTAATACTACCATGTAATAACAAATTACACAATGTAATGCCTCTTTATGTGTTTGTGAATACAGGCAAACAGAATTCCTCTGCGACTACGTATCCCAACATGTCTTCCCACATGTCTACATGGATCTAGCCGCTCCAGAATTTCTTCACCTTGGAGTACAGTTCAATGAACAAAGTTCCACAGGTCTCTACTGTGAAGTAAGGAATTATCTCAAGTCTCCCTCACTCTCCCCCAACTCACACGCTCCCTTTTATCAATCCTGCCAGCAGCTGCACGTAGCATGGTTATAAAACTATTTCTTTTGTTCCACTTGTAATAAAAAAAAAAAGTTGTTCCCAGGGCGTGTTCTGAAGGCAAAATGAGCGGTGCCTCTGAAGTATATTATCCTTCCATTATAGCAGGAGAGTGATAATGCAGAGAAAGGTCATGTCCTGCCTCGCAGCTTCTAAGTGTTCCTATTTATTAACAGTTCTCCATGCTGAAGTGAAGGAGAAAACAGACTGATTAACAAAAACATCTAGATGACTTTTCCAGCCTTGGAACATTCAGATGCCAGAACTGTAGAGATTTGCCTCATCTGAAACATTAAAAGATTAAGTAGTTGAAACATTTTCTTTTATTACTCTCAAAAGTGTTTTTTCCCGACGTACTACCATAGAAGCTCTAAAACCTAACACATCAAAACAATAGTGATGAGCGAGTACTACCAGGCTCGGGTGCTCGAAACGACTGGTTGGAAGCCCAGACAAGCTCAACTTGTGTACTGAGTATAATGGACGTCAATGGGGGAAGATCTTCCAGAAAAATGGCCAAGTTCCCCATTGACTTCCATTACACTTAGTTCACGAGTCGAGCCTCTCCGAGCAGGTTACAAGTACCGAGCACCCCAGCATGGTGCATCGCTAACCCCCCCCCAAAAAATATAGAGATGGACAGAAAGCTAAACTCACAAGAGCATAGTTTTGCCTCTATACAAGTCACTACTGCGGCCACACTTCAAATATTGGGTACAATTCTGGGCTCCATTGTATAAGGAAAGGACATGGCTGAACTAGAGCGGGTGCAAAGATTTGTAATGTCAAACTTGGGGTTATTCAGTTTCAAAAAAGCCAGCTTATTGGGAGAATTCATTACAGCATCCAAAACTATATGAAGGGATAACACAAAGATCTATATAATGAACTTTTAAAACAAAGGCCTGCAAGGATGACAAGGTGACATAATCTAGGTCAAGAGTAAAGAGAGTTTACTCATCATCGTAGACACAGATTCTTTAGTGTAACAGCAAGATTAAGGAACTTTCTGCCACATGTGGAAATGATCAATTTTCTAAACAAGTTTAAGGAAGGACTTTCTTTAAATATATAAAATTACAGAATATGTATACTACATCATGTGATGAGACATTGATCCACGAAACTAGTCTGTCTGTCATTTATGGATTTGGGAAGGAATTTTTTCACCTAATATGGGGCAAATAGCATCTGCCACATGGGGGTTTTGCCTCTGGATCAACATGTTTGGGTATAGGTTGAACTTGAAGGACGTATGTCTTCTTTCAACCTTAAAGGGAACCAACCAGCTGTATTTTCATATATAAAGTAAAGCCGGTGCTCTACTGATGCTAGCATGCTGAATCTAAGCATAACATTTGTTCAGAGATTGGATGTTTTATTTCAGAAATATCTGCAAGTAAAGTTCCAGCAATGCACTGCTATTTGATTGACAGGTGCAACAGGAAGGGAATATGTGGGTCAGGTTTTGCAATCTATTGCTGCCCCTGTCTGCCTGCCTGGTCTTCCTCCACCTGTCGCCGCCGTCATAGACGTTAATTATGGTGCGGGCAGACAGACGGGCAGGAATAGATAGCAATATTCCCACTGCTGTTGCACATATCAATCAAATAGCCGTGCATTGCTGGAACTTTACTTGTACATATTTCTGAAATCAAACATCCAATCTCAGAACAAAAGATATGCTTACATTCAGCACCCTAGCGCCAGTATAGCACCGGCTTTACTTTATCCATGAAAATCCTGCTGGTTGGTTCCTTTTAATTCTATGAATCTATTAAAGTTTTATCCATCACTACATTCCAGTTTACTCTCTTATCTCTAGCTGATCCAAGTTCTCTATAATCTACCCTAATAAAACCCCATGAAATGAAAATTTTCTAAAAACCAAAGGATTTTTATATGTGCTTGTAAGACAAAAATTATGTATTATTTTCACCTAGGAATAAAAAAACAAAACAAACTGAAATACTGGACCCACATGAACAAAGGAATAACATGCAACATCTATGCACAGCTAATTCTACGGTCCATGTGTGGTTAACGACTAATCTCGTTTTGTGCATCCATGTATAAACAATAGGGAGCCCTGTATGAAAGAGTTTTTCCAAAGGCAAAGTTCTATGACTTGTCAATGAAGATGGTTGAAATCACTCAGTGAAAAGCTGTTAATTTATTGCAAAGAAGAAACACTGCTCAGTAGTGATGAGTGAGCACTACCATGCCCGGGTGCTCGGTACTCGTAACAAGCAGTCGGATTGTCGGACGGGCGCGTCTTGTGTACCATAATGGAAGATCTTCCGGAAAAATGCTCAAGTCCCCCTCATTGACTTCCATTATATTCGGTACACGACTTGAGCACGTCTGAGCGTCCGACTGCTCATTACGAATACAGAGCACCCGAGCATGGTAGTGCTCACTCATCACAACTGAGCAGTCATTGAGATTGTAATGATCAGAACCTAAAGATGGGTCATAAAATCCTGCTGTGAAAAAAACCACCAAACCTTTAAAGGATTTGTTCTGCTTTCTTTCAAAAACAGCAACACCCCCGTCCACTGATTATATATGGTATTGCAGCATTATAGTGAATTCAGAAAAACAAACAAAACCCCATTGTCACAGCTCCGTTGTGCGGAGAATTTTTCATTTGAAAATGCTCTGCTATGTGTCCTGTGCACTTGCTTACAGGGTGTCTTTCAGCACTAGGGTCCCGCTGGTTTAAGAAGGTGCCTTCATAGATGCGCCTCATTCCTGGTGATTGCTCTGTTTCTTTACGGGGCTTGCTCTTTCTGAACTTCGCCAGTCGTACTTCTTGTTTGCTCAGTGTGCTCTTGGCTCCTGTCTGGTGTAAGTGTTCTGATCTTGGCTTCTGA
>NW_027444079.1:0-29702 GCF_048569485.1 Anomaloglossus baeobatrachus | reverse complement strand
CTTTGCTTGGTTACCCGATGGACCGTTGTTCTCTCGCTGTCAAACACAGCGATGTGTGCTTCACAGCGGGAGAGCAACGACTAAAAAATGGTCCAGGACATTCAGCAACG
Source organism: Anomaloglossus baeobatrachus (assembly GCF_048569485.1). Classification (NCBI taxonomy): domain Eukaryota; kingdom Metazoa; phylum Chordata; class Amphibia; order Anura; family Aromobatidae; genus Anomaloglossus; species Anomaloglossus baeobatrachus. The sequence goes on along the minus strand of NW_027444079.1, from coordinate 29,592 downwards.
ACCGACGACCTCACAGCAGGGGCCAGGTCGTTGCTGGATGTCACACACAGCGACATTGCTAGCAAGATCGCTGTTGCATCACAAAAACCATGACTCAGCAGCGATGTCTCTAGCGTTGTCGCTTAGTGAGACGTGACGTTAAGAGAATACTGTTTTGTTTGTTACATAGGTTCATTTTGTAGTTAGCATTCTTTTGTTAGTTAGTGGCCAGACGGCCTTAGACATTTATTTTCCTGTTTTTGAATGTGTAACACAGAGATAAGTGTACACAATAAACATGGCAGTGGCCGTACCTGTGTGGAACCTGCCAGTCTGACGCTGTCATCTGTAACTCCATAGCCACTCGCTTGGACCAAAGCAAAGATCCCAGCTGAGCTATATCCCCTGTCTCACAATAGATAAAGAGATCTTCAGAAAAAGTATTTCTAAAGATCTTAAATCTTGTGCTAATGACTGCAGCGACTAGTCCCTAGGCAGTTATTTCCCCCAACTAGCCACCCATTTAGCATGGTAGCACACCCACGGGGCATGTTAAAATGCTATTCAATGCAGCATCACCAGCGGTGATGCTCGTATTTGTGTGATCACGCTTCTGAATGTTGGGCACTTCCGATCATGCGCAGTATGAAGCCGGGTGTACGCGTCCCGGCTTCAGACAGGTCTAGTGCGCATAGCAAGAAGTGCCGGAACATTCAGCTCAGCGTTCACCGTGGACCAGGTACTCGCCTCACCGCTGGTGATGCTGCATTGACTAGCATTTTAGCACGCCTCTGTGGGCGTACCAACATGATTAGAGGGTGGACAAGTCGGGGAGATATAACGCCCTAGGGACTAGTCCCTTTGCACATTAGCAAATGATATAAGATCTTTAGAAATACGTTTTCTAAAGATCTTTTTATCTATGCTGGTGTATGCAGGGATGGTGAGGAAGGGATTAGCAATATGAACCCAGAACTGCTCGTGGTTCTGGGAGAATATTGCACCTGACAGGTCCCATAAGGGACCCTATGGGACAATACATCCTTGGAGAAAATGAGAATATCATCTATATATACAATAACAAAGACCCCAAGAATATCTCTGAAGATGTCATTAACTAGCGCCTGAAACACAGCAGGCGCATTGCACATGGCATTGCAAGATATTCATAATGACCTTTAGGGGTATTGAATGCAGTGTTCCACTCGTCCCCAGACTTAATGCGAACTAGGTTATAAGCCCTTTGAGATCAAGCTTGGTAAAGATCTTAGCCCCAAAAAGTTGGTTAGATAAGTCAGGTATGATCGGAAGAGGATACTGGTTCCTAACTGTGATTTTATTAAGCTCCCGATAATCATACATGGCCATAACTTACCATCTTTTTTCGACACAAAAAAGAAACCAGCTCCCACCAGGGACTTAGAGGGCCGAATAAACCCTTTTGCTACATTCTCTTTAATATAATCCCTAATAGCTACCCTCTCAGGCTGAGAGATTAAAAATTCTACCTTTTAGGTAGTGGAGCATCAGAATTGAGTTAAATCTCACAATCATAAGGTCTATGGAGGGGCAACACAGAGCTTACCTCCTCAGGAAATTCCACCAACTACCACGGATTTTGAGTGGTAAAACACTCCAAATGAGGAACCTCTTTGAGACATTTGCTCTCGCATCTCTCACCCCACCTGATGACATCCCCACTAACGTAATCGATATGGGGATTATGTTGCTTAAGCCAAGGCAGGCCCAAAATAAAAAGAGCTGAAAGGTCCTCAAGTACCTGTGGCGCCCCAGGACCTGGTCGCCACAACAGCATTGCCCCTCCAAAGGTTTAATGCTGAGCCTGGAGGTAATTGGGAGGTCTATTGGCCAGTAAGTTTAACATCCAATGCAGTTCCTCCCTCGGGCCAGCAGGGGGAGCTCTGAACCTGGAATTCCAGGGAGCATTCCTTAAGCCTTACCTGAGGGAGAGGTTAGTGTTCAGTCTGTAGAGAGAAGTGATAGCAAGCAGACGCAGAGTAGTGCTGTCCTGTGGAATTGGGGCCTAGAGCTGGAGCAGCTTGGCCCAGTGAAGCAGGGGGAGCAGAGAGGCGCAGAAGAGACTCGGACATCGGAGTCTGTGGCCACCAGGGCCTAAAATACTCCCTGGTAGCCGAATCCGAAGGGCAGGAGAGCTGCAAGCACCTGGCCCATAAACAGCCCGAAGGTACAGCTGCATCATCAGGGCCCGGTGTGGACTCCAGCAGAGAAGCACCAGAGAGGGCCTGCGCAGCCTACCACAGAGGGAAAGGGACGTACCACCGGTCCCAGCAACAAGAGGGCCATTGCTAAATTCAGAGAGCAGGGTCCTATCACAGTAAGGAAAGAACAGGAGTAGACCTCATACTCATCTGGCCAAAACGACATCTCAGTTACTTCCAGGCCGGCCGGAGCCCTCTACCACCTGTAACGGTCTCCCAGGACTAACCGTTTGTGAAGTAAAAGAGGAGAAGGTAAAGAGACTGTTGTTTGTGCCTGTTTCTTTCATTGCCTGTCGGCCCTGCACCATGTTATCCACACAACACCATAGCCTCTCACGAGCACCAACAGTGTCCCCGGGGCACCGCTCCACCTGTGGGGAGCCGTACCACCATTGCTGCCATATCATCACCCCCGAGGCCTCACACAGCAGTGGCGGCTTAATAGCCGCAAACCACAGGTGGCATCACGACAACCATAAACTTTATTCACCAGCCATATTTAACCGACACCCACCAGGGCCATGGAGCCGGGCCCCGCCACCACTGACGACCCCCGGACTTGTCCGGCCCGGCACCGGGTGTCCCATAGCCCTGGGGTGGGCGAGTCAACTTTGGCGTCACAAACAGGATTTCGTGCCCGGTCCCACCGGGTACTGTGCGCCTGCAGAAACTGTGCTTAAAAGACTGTGTTACTGTTTGAAAACTGCCGCCGCCATTAGCCTCGCTGAGCGCAGGAAGAAGGGGGGCGTGCCCGAAAAAGAGCGCGCCATCAGAGCGGAGGGTCGTTAACCCCGCGCTACCCGGAAGAGATTTTAAAAAGAAAGCGGAGCCTGGTAAGGTCCACTAAGGGGGAGGAAGATGTCCGACACAGAGGGAGAGCAGGTGGCTGTAGTAGCTCAAGACGCAGCAGCACCGGCCGATGTAATCCCAGTCACCGTTGCCCCAGCCCCCGCTGTAGTAATGGTCAGCCCTTGCCTCAAATTGGGTACAAGGAAGTAACCATTAAAGTGGGGCAGGTAGAATTGCCGTGTCAGGGGATGATATTGTAGATATTGATCGCAAGGAATCTAACCCACTGCTAACCATTGGTACAAATGTGATGGAAAATTGTATTGCCGAAGTGATAATTTTGTTGCAGCAGGTGTCTGAAACTGCCAGCTCCGGGCAGCAGCGTGCCCTACAGAGGGAAATCCGAGCCCTGATGAGGAAGCAGCAGGTTGAGCTGGCCGGAGGAGAAATTGGCAGTGTGAGGGTAAGTGACCTCCTCCCCATTGCAATACCCCCTAGAAGTGAAATGTTGATATGGTGCTGGGCAGCAATAGGCCTCAAGGGTCAAGATTACCAGGCCTTGGTAGAACCGGTGTATTCAGACAGCAGGCCTGGAGTCCTGATAGCCAGAGGGGTAGCAGACGTCCGCAAGGGAAGAGTGCCCGTCCGTGTCCTGAATTGTGGGGAGGAGGAAGCCAAATTGCCCCAGTACGCCACTGTACCAAAACTGTACACTGTCAGTAACAATACCATCAAAGCAGTGGAACCCTTGATCCCGTCCGACCAGGCGGAAGACAATGGCTCCAAGGGACAGCTGAAAGACTGGTGCCAAAAATTACATGTGGGCACCGACTCCACCCCCTCACACCAAAAGCATGGGGTTTACCGGGTGGTACAGGAGTACGAGCGGGTCTTCAGCAAACACCCCCTAGATTTTGGGCAGGTAAAAGGGGTTAAACATCAAATCCCCACGGGTGATCATCATCCCATTAAAGAGAGATACCGCCCTGTACCCCCAGCACAGTATCAGCGTGCCAAAGAAATGTTACGGGAGATGAAGGAGGCTGGGGTTATCAGATATAGTTGTAGCCCCTGGGCAGCTCCACTAGTACTCGTAAAGAAAAAAGATGGTACAATGAGAATGTGCGTAGACTACAGACAAATTAACTGCATTACACATAAAGATGCTTATCCACTACCCAGAATAGAAGAGTCACTAACAGCCTTAAAATCAGCTAATTATTTCTCCACCCTGGATCTCACCAGTGGGTATTGGCAGGTTCCCGTGGCAGAGGCGGACAAGGAGAAGACTGCATTCACGACACCAATGGGTCTCTGCGAGTTCAATTGTATGCCGTTCGGTCTCTGCAATGCCCCAGGGACATTTGAGAGATTGATGGAGTGCTGCTTGGGCCATCACAACTTTGAAACCGTGCTATTGTACCTGGATGACGTCATAGTCTACTCCAAGACCTGCGAAGACCACCTGAGGCACTTAGCAGAAGTGTTTGAGTCCTTGTCGGAGTATGGCCTGAAGATAAAGCCGTCCAAATGTCACCTCTTGAAGCCAAAGGTACAGTACCTGGGTCATGTGGTCAGCGCAGAAGGTGTGGCACCTGATCCGGAGAAAGTCACCGTAATCAAGGACTGGCCAAGACCCACCACGGTAAAGGAGGTGCGGCAGTTCCTTGGGCTGGTGGGCTACTACCGAAGGTTCATTGATGGTTTCACCAAGATAGCAGCGCCTCTTCAAGATCTCCTGGTGGGCCAGCCAAAGAAGGCTAAGAAGCAAAGCCCTCCATTTGAATGGAACAGTCAAATAGAAACATCTTTTGTCCGGCTGAAAGGGGCTCTCACGGGAGAAGAAATTCTGGCCTACCCTGACTACAGCCAGCCGTTTGTACTGTACACAGACGCCAGCAACGTGGGACTGGGAGCAGTTTTGTCCCAGGTGCAGGGAGGCCGGGAGAAGGTGATAGCTTACGCCAGTAGGAAGCTTCATCCCACAGAAAGGAATCCAGAAAACTACAGTTCCTTCAAGCTGGAGTTCCTCGCTATTGTTTGGGCAGTGACTGAACGCTTCAAGCACTATCTGGCATCGGCCAAGTTCACCATCTTCACGGACAACAACCCGTTGACACATCTGGCAACAGCCAAGTTAGGTGCGTTGGAGCAGCGATGGATGGCCCGGCTGTCTAACTTTGACTTTACCATCAAGTACCGGGCTGGCAAGAAGAATAACATTGCTGATGCGCTGTCCAGAATGCCTCACTTACCCAAGTCTGGAGAAGACCTGGATGAACTCGAAGAGATAGAGTTACCGGCTTTCCATCACCAAGGTGTTTCCCAGTGTGAGCATGCTGTAGGAGTGAAGCGCTCGAGCCAGCACGAGGTCTCGGTCAACCCATTACTCCACCATAATTGGGAAGAGACAGAACGGTGACCCGGCCGTGCGATTGGTCAAAGAAAAGCTAGCACAAGCTGAGACCCATCTCGGTCCAGACGCTCCACAAGAAGCCCAGCAGTTGTGGAAGGAGAGGGGACGACTGTTCACCTACCAAGGCAAGCTCTGCAAGAGATATGTAAGCTGGCGAACGAATGAACTCGTCTGGCAGATAGTGGTCCCACAGAGGGATGCTCCAATGGTCCTAGCAGCTTACCATGATAAAGCAGGACACTTCGGGTGGAAGAAGTTGGAGACCCTACTCCGCGATCGGTTCTACTGGGTGCAAATGAGAAAGACAGTCGAGAAGTGGTGCCGAGACTGTGGTCCGTGTAACCTGAGGCGGAAAGATGATGCCAGCCAGAGGTCTCCCCTACAGCCAATTGTCACGAAGCAGCCCCTGGAGTTGGTGGCCCTGGACCACGTGAAGTTAACACCAAGCCGGTCAGGCTATGTGTACGCCCTCACCATTGTGGACCATTACTCTCGTTTCCTGGTAGTAGTGCCTGTGAAGGACCAGACAGCCAGAACAGCAGCTAGAGCATTTCAGGCATACTTTTGTCGACCTCACGGTTATCCGGAAAGGGTACTGACTGATCAAGGTCCTGCATTCGAGGCAAAAGTGTTCCAAGAGTTCTGTAACATGTACGGCTGTAAGAAACTCAGAACAACACCGTAGCACCCCCAAACCAATGGATTGTGCGAGAAGATGAACCATGTGGTTATTGATATGCTCAAGACTCTACCTCTGGAAGAAAGAAACCAATGGCCAGAGAAGTTACCAGATCTGGTAGACCTGTATAACCATGTCGCGGGCGGAGGAGGGGACGCCGCGCTCTCCCACTGCTCGGGTCCGGCTGCCGCGGCTGCTGCGGCCTGCTGCTGCTCGGTGGCTCGAGCGTTGGGCCGGATCCCGGGGACTCTAGCGGCGCTCCTCGCCCGTGAGTGAAAGGGGGGTTTTTGGGTGTGGGGATTGAGTCTATTGTCCGTGACGCCACCCACGGTTGTGGTGATTTGTTAGCACCACCGCTGCTCGATAGGGGAATCCCGGGAATGATGATGTGGAGCAGCCCGTTGTTGTGTTGCACCTCCGTGGGTAGGGGTTGGTGATCCCGGGGCCCAGTGATGAGGTGGGTGATGCAGGGCTTGGTGGGCGCAGGGACGCGGGGGCAGCGCTGTGCCTTGCGGCACTTTGGTACTCACTCAGCCTGAGACGATGACACAGTTCTCGGTAAAACACACGGCTGGAAAGACGGTTCCCACGGACGGCTGCACTTGCTCTCCCAGTAGGTAACGGTGATGTCCCTTTGTCCAGCACCTAATGTTCGTGTGTTGGTAGCGATGGGTTCCCACCGGTAACCCGCTCCCCGGCTTCAAGCTGGACCGGAGGAGCTCTACTCTTTGCCCGCAGGCGCTGGCCCCGAGGAACTGGTGCCCTGGCGGTGGCGGTGTTCCTCCTTGATGGTTGGACTGTTGCCTTCAATCGGGACTTGGTTGTTGGGGGACAGACGTCCCCTTCACTGACGGATTTGGCAAATTATGGCGACTCCTAGCCTTGCCGGGGTCCGAGAGGCCCCTGCCCTGGTGCTGACTGTCCTTCGTATACTGCTCCAGACCGCCGGGCCACTACCCGTCCGCGGTCCTTCCAGCAACCTCCGAGCAGTCCCCCTCCAGACAATCACCGCTGTTGCTGACCTTGCTGACACTGTCCTGCACTTAGCCGGACCGACTTCAGGTCTTTCTACGCTCACTTTTACTCTTTTCTTCTTTGCTCCACTACTACTTCACTTTCCTCACTTGACTTGACTGTTTACTCCTCCACTCCCTAGCTTGAACTTCTCTCCTCAACTTTCTTTTCTTAACTTCTTCCTCACTCAAGCTCTGCCTGAGCTAAACTGCCTGGTTCTTCCCGCCTCCAGGGCTGTGTACTCCTCGGTGGGCGGAGCCAACCGCCTGGCCCACCCCCTGGTGTGAACATCAGCCCCTGGAGGAAGGCAACAAGGATTTTAGTAGCTTTGGTGTTCCTAACTGGGATGTAGGGTGTGGTGGTGATGTGACCTGTGACCCCTGGCTTGCCCAGGGCGTCACAACCATATCCCAGTAAACTCGACCAACTGTAGCCCTGCTTACTTGATGCGAGCAAGACCTGGCAAGTTACCTTTAGACTTTGAGATAGGAACTGTGTCACCTGAAACGGTTCAAGAGATAGAAGATTGGGATACAGAGCGACAACAGCAGTACCGCAAAGTCCAGGAATGCGTAGAAAAGAGCCTGTCCCAAGCAAGAACGAGAAAAGAGCAGAACTACAATCAAACAGCCCCAGCAACTCCCTTAGCACCTGGAGAACAGGTCCTCAAGAAAAAGCGGAGGGCGCATAAATTAGATGATCAGTGGGAGAATGAACCCTACACCATTATTCCCTCCAACTTTGACAATAGTAAGGTATGCCTCATAAGCAAAGATGAAGGCAAGACTTATCAAACAGTGTCCAGAGACCGCCTGAAAGCGTGCCCTGAGCAGTGCAAAATCCAAAAAGAAGTGGAAGAAATTCAAGAAAAAGAGGGAGAGATGATACAAACAATCCTTGGCAAATTCCCCAAAACTTGGACCCGAATAAATAATGCCATAGTGGTACCAGTCTTGACGTTCCCGCAGTTGGTCGAGCCAGAGACAGAAGAGGTTCCAGATCCATCTAAGGAACTGTCCGCCCCAACACAAGATGACACGCCAGCAGTAGAACAGGAGAATCAACCCCCTGCCAGTGGTGAACCTGCCATACCCTTGGCGAATCTGAGACCCCGTAGGCAACCAACACGCATACCTGTCAGGGTTAGGACTACCAGTAACACCGAGGGGGCAGACACTCCAAGTAGTCAGGGACAAACCCCAGAGCTACGCCGGTCCCAACGTAGCACTCGGGGACAGCCCCCTCCAAGGTATAGAACATAGAAAGTAAAATACCTAACAGAATGTATATAGTTAGTTTAAATGTCTTGTATAAAATGTTTTTTGTCTTAGCTGATTAAGTAAATGGACAATTGGGCCACTGGACTATGGGTGGCCAACACTCTAGCTGTACATAGTTAGCACCAGTGTGCTCAGCACCCCTGAAGAAAAACCCGTCCGGCGTGCATAGAGTGGGGTCATCAATGCACGCCCAGAGCCTACGTTGGGGGTTTTATCGCGGCGGGTCCCTCATGGAGCAGTGTAATGGACACCCGGCAGGGAGCCACACTTGACTCTTATAGTTGTTTAAGGTTGTAACATGTTTTGTTTTGTTTTCTTCAGTCCGGGAGAAATGAGTTTAACTAAAGGGGAGTGTGGCGCCCCAGGACCTGGTCGCCACAACAGCATTGCCCCTCCAAAGGGTTAATGCTGAGCCTGGAGGTAATTGGGAGGTCTATTGGCCAGTAAGTTTAACATCCAACGCAGTTCCTCCCTCGGGCCAGCAGGGGGAGATCTGAACCTGGAATTCCAGGGAGCATTCCTTAAGCCTTACCTGAGGGAGGGGTTAGTGTTCAGTCTATAGAGAGAAGTGATAGCAAGCAGACGCAGAGTAGTGCTGTCCTGTGGAATTGGGGCCTAGAGCTGGAGCAGCTTGGCCCAGTGAAGCAGGGGGAGCAGAGAGGCGCAGAAGAGACTCGGACATCGGAGTCTGTGGCCACCAGGGCCTAAAATACTCCCTGGTAGCCGAATCCGAAGGGCAGGAGAGCTGCAAGCACCTGGCCCATAAACAGCCCGAAGGTACAGCTGCATCATCAGGGCCCGGTGTGGACCCCAGCAGAGAAGCACCAGAGAGGGCCTGCGCAGCCTACCACAGAGGGAAAGGGACGTACCACCGGTCCCAGCAACAAGAGGGCCATTGCTAAATTCAGAGAGCAGGGTCCTATCACAGTAAGGAAAGAACAGGAGTAGACCTCATACTCCTCTGGCCAAAACGACATCTCAGTTACTTCCAGGCCGGCCGGAGCCCTCTACCACCTGTAACGGTCTCCCAGGACTAACCGTTTGTGAAGTAAAAGAGGAGAAGGTAAAGAGACTGTTGTTTGTGCCTGTTTCTTTCATTGCCTGTCGGCCCTGCACCATGTTATCCACACAACACCATAGCCTCTCACGAGCACCAACAGTGTCCCCGGGGCACCGCTCCACCTGTGGGGAGCCGTACCACCATTGCTGCCATATCATCACCCCGGAGGCCTCACACAGCAGCGGCGGCTTAATAGCCGCAAACCACAGGTGGCGTCACGACAACCATAAACTTTATTCACCAGCCATATTTAACTGACACCCACCAGGGCCACGGAGCCGGGCCCCGCCACCACTGACGACCCCCGGACTAGTCCGGCCCGGCATCGGGTGTCCCATAGCCCTGGGGTGGGCGAGTCATACTAAAAAGGTAATCTACTGTCTGTGAAGACACAGCATCTGAAGAGATACAGTGTCTTTATTGTACATTTCAACATGCTGGAAAAGTGGGCAATTATCCAGCGAAGTGAATTTAATGGCTGGCTTAAAAGCCTTGAGGGGATTCTCCAAGGTTTTAACCACAGAGAGATCCAAAAAAAAATCACTTTTGCCCCACAATCCACAAAAGCATAACCTTTGACCTCCTTACCCTGATAAGCCAGGACAATGAGAAAAAAATGCTTTTTTAAAATGGGATACCTGTGCGCCTAGTTGAGGAGCTCCCAGCGACATTGTCTTTGCTCCCAAAAAGTCGTCACCTCTCCAATTTGCCTTGGCTTCTCCTCAGGAAATAGAGACTTTCTTGGATAGACCAACATCCCCCTAGTGGAGGCTTTTTCTAGTAACCAGTACCAATCCAGATGCACAACGAGAATCATGGCAGCTTCAAGACTGTGAGGCGGTGAATGGTATACCAGCATATCCTTTAAGACATCCGCCAAGTCACTCAGAAACCTGCACAGCAGGGCAGCATCGTTCCACCCCACCTCAACAGACCACCATATAATTCTATGTGGACCATCCAACTGAGAGCAATATTCCTCAACCTGTAGATTACCCTGACAAAGTGCTCTGAGGTTTGATTCAGCCATAGCGACTCTAGCTGGTACATCATAAAGGAGCCCCAATTCCCTGAAAACACCTCATTGGAGTTATGGGCTGGGGAATCATCAGCTAAAGAAAAGGCCCATGTCTGGGTATCCCCCCTGAGAAAAGAGATAATTAAGCCCACCTCTCATTCCCTGAAGAAATGGGTCTGAGTTGAAAAAAACTATTTGCAATTACCATGGAAATTAAAAAATTTCTCCCAATCCCCTGAAAAGAATATTCGGTTCAGGGGAAGTCTGAGCAACCAATTCAGGGGCTGGTACAGGTGGTATTGGGGCTACTCCAGGGTGAGGTGCTACAGGGGCCAACTGAGCCAGAGTCTGAGAGTGGTGCCTCCCAGTAGCTGCAAGATCCTGGAACATAACCAGCAGATTCTGCATTTGCTCCACCAGTTGTTCAGCAGGATCCATATTGAGCTGATTAATATGTAATGCAGGATGGTGAGACCAGACCCCCTGCATGCAAGCAAGCGCACTGTGTTGGTCGCACTTGGCACTAGCCATCGCACTGCCGCACACCCTTAAGGGCCGGTGATATCCTTCACTCGCCTGTCAGTCCTGGCAAGGAAGGAATTTAATAGCGCCCTTCCCAGGCAGCTGGTGACCGGGCACACAGAGGCAGATGGGAAAAGCACACTAACAAAATAGCCTAATGGAAAAGGAAACAAAACATTAGGCTGAAACCGCAGGAGACACAAAAGAGAGCTGAACGTAGATAACCAAACTAAAGGTTGATACACAGCAGAAACTAAAGAGAAAGGTGAACCCAGCTATAACGAAGGAGAAGCTGTAACCCACAGCAGGATAAGCTCAAGGAAAACGACAGCGCTTTAGCACAAGCAAACCACTCTAACCAACCACACCACTGAATTAATCAGCAACTAAGGGAGGCAGATTGCAGGTTTAAATCTGCCTCCCAGAGCTCATGTGACTCTCTGAGGCAACACCCATTACCCACCCTCTGTCCACAGAACATCAGAAGGAGAGGAAAAGGGTGGAATGGAGGGAACCTTCCACCATCTGACTGTGTCAGAGGATATAGCGTCCCATATCCTCTGGCAACAGCTCACACCAGGGGACCTGACTGACACCATTGCTGGTAGCAGTGGTGTGCCGCCTTCCAGTGACCTCCAGGGTATGACGTGCTTAGTCAGCACGGGCATTAGTGCAAGCGCCGCCCCCGATGGCAACACCCCGCCCCTTGTGGCCAGCGACTGGTGACCCATCAGCGAGCCAGAGCACATGTAGGAGCATGACGGACTGTCACAGGTGCAGAACCACCAGACCTGACAATTAGGAGGGTAATTATTCTGGCTACTTTTCAGTTGGTTACAGATTGCCATACCCCTGTTGCTAATTAATAAAACACAATGTACCAATATAGTTGGGTAAACAATGAGCTGTTTAGCTGTCAAGTTAAGGCCACATCACACTAAGCAACATCGCTAGCAACATCGCTGCTAAGGAACAACTTTTGTGACGTAGCAGCAATGTTGCTAGCGATGTTGCTGGGTGTGACATCCAGCAACAACCTAGCCCCTGCTGTGAGGTCGTTGGTTGTTTCTGAATGTCCTGCGCCAATTTTTAGTTGTTGCTCTCCCGCTGTGAAGCACACATTGCTGTGTATGACAGCGACAGAGCAAAAAACTAAATGTGTAGGCAGCAGGAGCCGGCTTCTGCGGACGCTGGTAACCACGGTAAACATCGGGTAACCAAGAAGCCCTTACCTTGGTTACCCGATATTTACCTTCGTTACCAGCGTCCGCCGCTCTCAGCTGTCAGTGCCGACTCCCTGCTCTCTGCACACGTAGCCACAGTACACATCGGGAAACTAACCCGATGTGTACTGTGGCTAGGAGTGCAGGGAACAGGGAGCCAGCACTGGCAGTGTGAGAGCGGCGGACGCTGGTAACGAAGGTAAATATCGGGTAACCAAGGTAAGGGCTTCTTGGTTACCCGATGTTTATCGTGGTTACCAGCGTCCGCAGAAGCCGACTCCTGCTGCCTGCACACGTAGCAGAGTACACATCGGGTAATTAACCCGATGTGTACTGTGGCTAAGTGTGCAGGGAGCCGGCGCTAAGTGGTGTGCGCTGGTAACCAAGGTAAATATCGGGTTGGTTACCCGATATTTACCTTAGTTACCAAGCGCAGCATCGCTTCCACGCGGCGCTGCTGGCTGGGGGCTGGTCACTGGTTGCTGGTGAGATCTGCCTGTGTGACAGCTCACCAGCAACCCGTGTAGCGACGCTCCAGTGATCCCTGCCAGGTCAGGTTGCTGGTGGGATCGCTGGAGCATCGCTTAGTGTGACATCTCACCAGCGACCTCCTAGCAACTTACCAACGATCCCTATCAGGTTGTATCATTGTTGGGATCGCTGGTAAGTTGTTTAGTGTGACTGGGCCTTAAAGGTCCAGTCACACTAAGCAACTTACCAGCGATCCCAACAACAATAGGGATCGCTGGTAAGTTGCTAGGAGGTTGCTGGTGAGATGTCACACTGCGACGCTCCAGCGATCCCACCAGCAACCTGACCTGGCAGGGATCGCTGGAGCGTCGCTACACGAGTTGCTGGTGAGCTCACCAGCAACCAGTGTCCCAGCCCCCAGCGCTGCGTGGAAGATGCTGCGCTTGGTAACTAAGGTAAATATCGGGTAACCAACCCGATATTTACCTTGGTTACCACCGCACGGAGCTACACGTGCAGAGAGCAGGGAGCAGCGCACACTGAGCGCTGGCTCCCTGCTCTCCTAGTTACAGCACACATCGGGTTAATTACCCGATGTGTGCTGCAGCTACATCACAGAGCAGGGAGCAGTGCACACCGCTTAGCGCTGGCTCCTTGCTCTCCTAGTTACAGCACACATCGGGTTAATTACCCGATGTGTACTGCAGCTAAATGTGCACAGAGCAGGGAGCAGCGCACACTGCTTAGCGCTGGCTCCTTGCTCTCCTAGCTACAGCACACATCGGGTTAATTAACCCGATGTGTCCTGCAGCTACATGTGCACAGAGCAGGAGCCGGCACTGACAGTGAGAGCGGCGGAGGCTGGTAACAAAGGTAAATATCGGGTAACCAAGGACAGGGCTTCTTGGTTACCCGATGTTTACTGTGGATACCAGCCTCCGCAGAAGCCGGCTCCTGCTGCCTGCACATTTAGTTGTTGCTGTCTCGCTGTCACACACAGCGATCTGCGCTTCACAGCGGGACAGCAACAACTAAAAAATGGCCCAGGACATTCAGCAACAACCAACGACCTCACAGCAGGGGCCAGGTTGTTGCTGGATGTCACAAACAGCAACATCGCTAGCAACGTCACAAAAGTTGTTCGTTAGCAGCGATGTTGCTAGCGATGTTGCTTAGTGTGACGGGGCCTTAAGATGTGACTCTATTAGCACATGGATAATGAATCAGATAAAATTATGTTTTGTGATTTGAGCTTGTATTCTAATTATGTTTGTGTTTATTTTTAGACTGGAAACCAAACTTTCACATGATATCAGAGTAATCAGTCTAAACAATAAAACAGAGAATCATCCCATTGTGATGTATGGGTACTGTAATTAGCTAATGGTTGTTTGCTTTGAATGTATGTTCTTTAATTTTATTTTCAGACAGGACAATAGACTTGTAAATGGTTTCTCACAATTTTGGTCTCATAGCCCTAAGGTCAAGTTTGGCCTAAAGCTGGGTTTACACGCTGCAACATCGCAAAGGACATCGCTGTAACGTCACCGGTTTGGTGACGCAATAGCGACCTCCCTAAGTCTCTGCTAAGTCTCTGGTGAGCGTTCAAACAGGCAAACCTGGCCAACAACTCAACAGCGATCCGGACCTGCAGAGCGACCTAGCTGGTTGTTTGGGGACGTTGATAAGCAGCCTTTTGAAAGGGAAGTTGCTAACAAAGTCGCTGAAAAGGCTTCACACACTGAAACTTCATGCTGCACAGCGGGAAACAAAGGACCTAGGAATGGTCCTGAACGATTTGTAACGATTACAACTTCACAGCAGGGGCCGGGTCGCTGATAGGATTCACACACTGCAACATCGCAAACAACATCGCTATTGCGTCACAAAACCGGTGACGTTACAGCGATGTCGTTTGAGATGTTGCAGGGTGTAAACCCAGCTTAAGGGTACTTTTCCACTTGCGCACAGCTTCAGAGAGAGCGCAAGAGCATTGGAAGGGATATGCTAAAGACCCTCTTCTGCGAGTGTCAGCCGAGGGTCATGCGACTGTGATGCAATCTTGCGATCGTATCACAGCTGCAGAGAAGAGGGAGGGAGCACTTTCTCCGCATCTCCTCCGCGGACTTTCTCTGCATACATCGCCCTGCACTTGTATTACATGCAAGTACAGTTCAATGTCTCACAGACTCCCACAGGCTTGCATGGGGGTGCGCAAGCTGAGACTCGCTGCCAAACGCAGCATGCTGCGATTCATTCTGCATGCCGTTGTGGCATGAGAAATCAATCGCAGATGGACGATACCCCATAGTTTTTGCACTGGTGCGAGTGCAATCCGATGTTTTATCGGATCGCACTCGCACATGAAAATCGCAAGTGGAACCGAACCCTTAAGGCCCCGTCACATTAAGCAACATCGCTAGCAACATCGCTGCTAACGAACAACTTTTGTGATGTAGCAGCGATGTTGCTAGTGATGTTGCTGTGTGTGACATCCAGCAACAACCTGGCCCCTGCTGTGAGGTCGTTGGTTGTTGCTGAATGGCCTGGGCCATTTTTTAGTTGTTGCTGTCCCGCTGTGAAGCACAGATCGCTGTGTGTGACAGCGAGACAGCAACAACTAAATGTGCAGGCAACAGGAGCCGGCTTCTGTGGACGCTAGTAACCACGGTAAATGTGGCGCCCCAGGACCTGGTCGCCACAACAGCATTGCCCTCCCAAAGGGGGAGCCTGGAGCCTGGAGGTAATGGGGAGGTCCATTGGCCAGCAAGTTTAACACCCAACGCAGTTCTCCCTCCGGCCAGCAGGGGGAGCTCTGAACCTGGAATTCCAGGGAGCTTTCCTCAAGTCTGACCTGAGGGAGGAAGTAGTTGTGAGTCTGTAGAGAGAAGTGGAAGGAAGCAGACGCAGAGTGTGCTGTCCTGTGGATCTGGGGCCTAGAGCTAGAGTAGCTTGGCCCAGGGAAGCAGGAGTAACAGAGAGGCAGCGGAGAGACTCGGACATCGGAGTCTGTGGCCACCAGGGCTTAAAATACTCCCTGGTAGCCGAATCCGAAGGGCAGGAGAGCTGCAAGCACCTGTCCCATAAACATCCCGAAGGTACAGCTGCAGCATCAGGGCCCGGTGTGGACTCCAGCAGAGAAGCACCAGAGAGGGCCTGCGCAGCCTGCTACAGAGGGAAAGGGACATACCATCGGTCCCAGCAGCAAAGAGGGCCATTGCTGGATTCAGAGAAGCAGGGTCCTATCATAACAAAGAAAAGCACAGGAGTAGGCCTCATACTCAGCTGGCCAGAAAGATCACCCCAAGTACTTCCAGGCCGACCGAATCCCCATCACCACCTGTAACGGTCTCCCAGGACTGGACTGTTCCCAAAGTAAAAGAGGAAAAGGTAAAGAGACTGTTGTTTGTGCCTGGTTCTTTCATTGCCTGTCGACCCTGCACCGTGTTAGCCACACAACCCCATAGACTTTCACGAGCACTAACAGTGTCCCCGGGGCTCCGCTCCACCTGTGGGGAGCAGTACCACCATTGCTGCTATATCATCACCCCGGAGGCCTCACACAGCAGCGGCGGCTTAATAGCAGCAGACCACAGGTGGCGTCACGAACACAAACTTTATTCATCAAGCCACATATTCTACTGACACCCACCAGGGCCACGGAGCCTGGCCCAGCCACCACTGACTACCACCGGACTAGTCCGGCCCGGCACCGGGTGTCCCATAGCCCTGGGGTGGGCGAGTTAAAAACATTGGGTAACCAAGAAGCCCTGTCCTTGGTTACCCGATATTTACCTTCGTTACCAGACTCCACCGCTCTCACTGTCAGTGCCGGCTCCTGCTCCTTGCACGTGTAGCAGAGTACACATCGGGTAATTAACCCGATGTGTACTGTAGCTAGGAGAGCAGGGAGCCAGCGCTAAGAAGTGTGCGCGGCTCCCTGCTCTCTGCACATGTAGCTACAGCACACATCGGGTAATTAACCCGATGTGTGCTGTAACTAGGAGAACAGGGAGCCAGCGCTAAGCGGTGTGCGCTGCTCCCTGCTCTCTGCACATGTAGCTACAGCACACATTGGGTAATTTACACAATGTGTGCTGTAACTAGGAGAGCAGGGAGCCAGCGCTAAGCGGTGTGCGCTGCTCCCTGCTCTGTGCACATGTAGCTGCAGCACACATCGGGTAATTAACCCGATGTGTGCTGTAACTAGGAGAGCAGGGAGCCAGCGCTAAGCGGTGTTCGCTGCTCCCTGCTCTCTGCACGTGTAGCTGCGTGCGCTGGTAACCAAGGTAAATATCGGGTTGGTTACCCGATATTTACCTTAGTTACCAAGCGCAGCATCGCTAAAGTGCATCGCTGCTGGCTAGGGGCTGGTCACTGGTGACAGCTCACCAGCAACCCGTGTAGCGATGCTGCAGCGATCCCTGCCAGGTCAGGTTGCTGGTGGGATCGCTGGAGCGTCTGTGTGACCTCTCACCAGCAACCTCCTAGCAACTTACCAGCGATCCCTATCAGGTTGTATCGTTGTTGGGATCGCTGGTAAGTTGTTTAGTGTGACGGTACCTTTACACTGATTTCAGGTAATAGCAGAAGTGATAGATCAGGATTATCAAGTAGAAATTAAGGTACTTCTAATGAATGGTGGAGTAAGTGACATGCTAATACAGAAGGGAGATAAGATAGCTCAGTTGCTGGTACAACCTATTTATAAAATGCAGGTGGTGAGAGGAAGGGCGCCTACAGTTGTGATAGTCAGAGAAGATGAATGTTTTGGATCCTCACATCCTATCAATGATACTGTAAAAATCTGAGTGAAAAAATTGGGTGACATAGGTATTCCAGAACCTGCTGAAGTCATTGCTCAAGGAAAGGACCATGTGTTGATAGTTATGAAACCCAGACAAGAAAAGTGGGAACACGTCCAAAATGACAGATGTTATCTCAGAAAATATGTGTATTTTTGTCCCTTTAGATCAAAATCTGGAAATGTTGCATCATTGGCGCCACCATGTCCTTTCAACTTCCATCAGAAGCCAAGAAATCTTCAGACCGAAAACAGAGAGAGACCAACCATGGAAAATTTAGCCTTATGAAAAACCAAACAGAATCTATGGGTTTACTTGGCTCAGCTGATGAACACTGCCCATTTTTGTATGACAATGTCTATCACTGACACCAATCTATATATATAATTGCCTTATTCTGTCTGTCTGTCTGTCTATCTGTCTGTCTGTCTGTCTGTCATGCTCCAAAATTGTGTCCTTACGGTGACACAAAGCTGATTGGCCGCTGGGCTCGCAATGGCCCCGCCCCCCCACGGATTGGCCGCTCGCCTCGGCTCCTCCCCCCCGCACGGATTGGCCGCTCGCCTCGGGTCCGCCCCCCCCGCACGGATTGGCCTCCACTCACTCTGACTCACACGCACACTCACACTCAGACTCACATGCACACTCACACTCAGACTCACACTCAGACTCATCTATATATATAATTGCCTTATTCTGTCTGTCTGTCTGTCTATCTGTCTGTCTGTCTGTCTGTCATGCTCCAAAATTGTGTCCTTACGGTGACACAAAGCTGATTGGCCGCTGGGCTCGCAATGGCCCCGCCCCCCCACGGATTGGCCGCTCGCCTCGGCTCCTCCCCCCCGCACGGATTGGCCGCTCGCCTCGGGTCCGCCCCCCCCGCACGGATTGGCCTCCACTCACTCTGACTCACACGCACACTCACACTCAGACTCACATGCACACTCACACTCAGACTCACACTCAGACTCACATGCACACTCACAATCAGACTCACACGCACACTCACACTCACACGCACACTCACATGCACACTCACATGCACACTCACACGCACACTCACACAGACTCACACGCACACTCACAGACTCACACGCACACTCAGACTCACACTCACACACACTCAGACTCAGACTCACACTCACACTCAGACTCACACTCAGACTCACACTCAGACTCACACACACTCACACTCACACTCAGACTCACACTCACATGCACACTCACACTCAGACTCACACTCAGACTGACACGCACACTCAGACTCACACTCACACTCAGACTCACACTCAGACTCACACGCACACTCAGACTCACACTCAGACTCACACTCAGACTCACACTCAGACTCACATGCACACTCACACTCACACTCACACGCAGACTCAGACTCACACTCAGACTCACACACACTCACACTGACACTCAGACTCACACGCACACTCACTCACACTCACTCACACTCAGACTCAGACTCACACTCAGACTCACACGCAGACTCAGACTCAGACTCACACTCAGACTCACACACACTCACACTCACACTCAGACTCACACTCACACTCACATGCACACTCACACTCAGACTCACACTCAGACTCACACTCAGACTCACACGCACACTCACTCACACTCACTCACACTCACACTCAGACTCACACTCAGACTCACACTCACATGCACACTCACACTCAGACTCACACTCACACTCACTCACATGCACACTCACACTCAGACTCACACTCACATGCACACTCACACTCAGACTCACCCTCAGACTCACACTCACATGCACACTCAGACTCACACTCACATGCACACTCACACTCAGACTCACACTCACATGCACACTCACACTCAGACTCACACTCACATGCACACACACTCAGACTCACACTCACATGCACACTCACACTCAGACTCACACTCACATGCACACTCACACTCAGACTCACACTCAGACTCACATGCACACTCACACTCAGACTCACACTCACATGCACACTCACACTCAGACTCACACTCACATGCACACTCACACTCAGACTCACACTCACATGCACACTCACACTCAGACTCACACTCACATGCACACTCACACGCACACTCACACAGACTCACACGCACACTCACAGACTCACACGCACACTCAGACTCACACTCACACACACTCAGACTCAGACTCACACTCACACTCAGACTCACACTCACATGCACACTCACACTCAGACTCACACTCAGACTGACACGCACACTCAGACTCACACTCAGACTCACACTCAGACTCACACGCACACTCAGACTCACACTCAGACTCACACTCAGACTCACACTCAGACTCACACTCAGACTCACATGCACACTCACACTCAGACTCACACGCAGACTCAGACTCAGACTCACACTCAGACTCAGACTCACACACACTCACACTCACACTCAGACTCACACGCACACTCACTCACACTCACTCACACTCACACCCAGACTCAGACTCACACTCAGACTCACACGCAGACTCAGACTCACACTCAGACTCACACACACTCACACTCAGACTCAGACTCACACTCACATGCACACTCACACTCAGACTCACACTCAGACTCACACTCAGACTCACACGCACACTCACTCACACTCACTCAGACTCAGACTCACACTCACATGCACACTCACACTCAGACGCAGACTCAGACTCACACACACTCACACTCAGACTCACACGCACACTCACTCACACTCACTCACACTCAGACTCAGACTCACACTCAGACTCACACTCACTCACATGCACACTCACACTCAGACTCACACTCACATGCACACTCACACTCAGACTCACCCTCAGACTCACACTCACATGCACACTCAGACTCACACTCACACTCACATGCACACTCACACTCAGACTCACACTCACATGCACACTCACACTCAGACTCACACTCACATGCACACTCACACTCAGACTCACACTCACATGCACACTCACACTCAGACTCACACTCACATGCACACTCACACTCAGACTCACCCTCAGACTCACACTCACATGCACACTCAGACTCACACTCACATGCACACTCACACTCACATGCACACTCACACTCACACTCACACTCACATGCACACTCACACTCACACTCAGACTCACACTCACATGCACACTCACACTCAGACTCACACTCACATGCACACTCACACTCAGACTCACACTCACATGCACACTCACACTCAGACTCACACTCACATGCACACTCACACTCAGACTCACACTCACATGCACACTCACACTCAGACTCACACTCACATGCACACTCACACTCAGACTCCCACTCACATGCACACTCACACTCAGACTCACACTCACATGCACACTCACACTCAGACTCACACTCACATGCACACTCACACTCAGACTCACACTCACATGCACACTCACACTCAGACTCACACTCACATGCACACTCACACTCAGACTCACACTCAGACTCACACTCACATGCACACTCACACTCAGACTCACACTCACATGCACACTCACACTCAGACTCACACTCAGACTCACACTCACACTCAGACTCACACTCAGACTCACACTCACATGCACACTCACACTCAGACTCACACTCACATGCACACTCACACTCAGACTCACACTCACATGCACACTCACACTCAGACTCACCCTCAGACTCACACTCACATGCACACTCAGACTCACACTCACATGCACACTCACACTCACATGCACACTCACACTCAGACTCACACTCACATGCACACTCACACTCACACTCAGACTCACACTCACATGCACACTCACACTCAGACTCACACTCACATGCATACTCACACTCAGACTCACACTCACACTCACATGCACACTCACACTCAGACTCACACTCACATGCACACTCACACTCAGACTCACACTCACATGCACACTCACACTCAGACTCACACTCACATGCACACTCACACTCAGACTCACACTCACATGCACACTCACACTCAGACTCACACTCACATGCACACTCACACTCAGACTCACACTCAGACTCACACTCACATGCACACTCACACTCACACTCACATGCACACTCACACTCAGACTCACACTCACATGCACACTCACACTCAGACTCACACTCAGACTCACACTCACATGCACACTCACACTCAGACTCACACTCACATGCACACTCACACTCAGACTCACACTCACATGCACACTCACACTCAGACTCACACTCACATGCACACTCACACTCAGACTCACCCTCAGACTCACACTCACATGCACACTCAGACTCACACTCACATGCACACTCACACTCACATGCACACTCACACTCAGACTCACACTCACATGCACACTCACACTCACACTCAGACTCACACTCACATGCACACTCACACTCAGACTCACACTCACATGCACACTCACACTCAGACTCACACTCACACTCACATGCACACTCACACTCAGACTCACACTCACATGCACACTCACACTCAGACTCACACTCACATGCACACTCACACTCAGACTCACACTCACATGCACACTCAGACTCACACTCACATGCACACTCACACTCAGACTCACACTCACATGCACACTCACACTCAGACTCACACTCACATGCACACTCACACTCAGACTCACACTCACATGCACACTCACACTCACATGCACACTCACACTCACATGCACACTCACACGCACACTCACACTCAGACTCACACTCACACTCACACTCAGACTCACACTCACATGCACACTCACACTCAGACTCACACTCACATGCACACTCACACTCAGACTCACACTCACATGCACACTCAGACTCACACTCACATGCACACTCACACTCAGACTCACACTCACATGCACACTCACACTCAGACTCACACTCACATGCACACTCACACTCACATGCACACTCACACTCACATGCACACTCACACTCAGACTCACACTCACATGCACACTCACACTCACATGCACACTCACACTCACACTCACATGCACACTCACACTCACATGCACACTCACACTCACATGCACACTCAGACT
This sequence comes from Anomaloglossus baeobatrachus, assembly GCF_048569485.1. Taxonomy (NCBI): domain Eukaryota; kingdom Metazoa; phylum Chordata; class Amphibia; order Anura; family Aromobatidae; genus Anomaloglossus; species Anomaloglossus baeobatrachus. The sequence continues at coordinate 7,010 of NW_027444079.1, read as the reverse complement.
CACACTCAGACTCACACTCACATGCACACTCACACTCACATGCACACTCACACTCACATGCACACTCGCACTCACACTCAGACTCACACTCAGACTCACACTCAGACTCACACTCAGACTCACACTCACACTCACATCAGATCGCATCCACGTCCTGCAGCGGCAGAACACACACACCTCACACACACATCAGATCGCATCCACGTCCTGCAGCGGCGGAACACACACACCTCACACACACATAAGAACAGACACACACACACACACATCAGATCACACTCACTCTCACACACACCTCACATCGCATCCACACACTCACAACATCCCGTGATATCGCTTGCTTCTCGGCGGCGATACTGTGCTGTGAGCTTCCAGGACCTGCTGGAGGATCACATGGCCGGAAGCATGTGGTATCTCCGGATGTTGTGAGTGTGTCAGCGCGTATGTGCGATATCGTCAGTGTGTGTGTGTATGCGATCGGATGTGTGTGAGTGTGTGTGAGTGTATGTGATCGGATGTGTGTGAGTGTATGCGATCGGATGTGTGTGAGTGTGTGTGTGTGTGTGTGAGTGTATGCGATCGGATCTGTGAGTGTCGGCAGAGGAGCACGGCGTGCAGCACAGCTGCTGGGACCGCCCACCGGTGGGCACAGGGAGAAGTGGGGTGTGTGTGTGAGTGTATGCGATCATATGTGTGCGTGTTTACTGTCTGATGTGTGACTGTGGAGCACGATGGGGGGTGCACAGCATGGGGGATGTAGCACGATGGGGAGTGCGCAGCATGGGGGATGGAGCACGATGGGGAGTGTGCAGCATGGGGGATGGAGCACGATGGGGAGTGCGCAGCATGGGGGATGGAGCACGATGGGGGGTGCGCAGCATGGGGGATGGAGCACGATGGGGGTGCGCAGCATGGGGGATGGAGCACGATGGGGAGTGCGCAGCATGGGGGATGGAGCACGATGGGGTGTGCGCAGCATGGGGGATGGAGCACGATGGGGGGTGCGCAGCATGGGGGATGGAGCACGATGGGGAGTGTGCAGCATGGGGGATGGAGCACGATGGGGAGTGTGCAGCATGGGGGATGGAGCACGATGGGGAGTGCGCAGCATGGGGGATGGAGCACGATGGGGAGTGCGCAGCATGGGGGATGGAGCATGATGGAGAATGCGTAGCATGGGGGATGGAGTACGATGGGGAGTGCGCAGCATGGAGGATGGAGCACGTTTGGGAGTGCGCAGCATGGGGGATGGAGCATGATGGGGAATGCGTAGCATGGGGGATGGAGCACGATGGGGAGTGCGCAGCATGGGAGATGGAGCATGATGGGGGGTGCGCAGCATGGGGGATGGAGCACGATGGGGAGTGTGCAGCATGGGGGATGGAGCACGATGGGGAGTGCGCAGCATGGGGGATGGAGCACGATGGGGAGTGCGCAGCATGGGGGATGGAGCACATTTGGGAGTGCGCAGCATGGGGGATGGAGCACGATGAGGAATGCGCAGCATGGGGGATGGAGCACGATTGGGAATGCGCAGCATGGGGGATGGAGCACGATGGGGAATGCGCAGCATGGAGGATGGAGCACAATGGGGAGTGGGGATGGAGCACGATGGGGGGTGCGCAGCATGGGGGATGGAGCATGATGGGGGGTGCACAGCATGGGAGATGGAGCACGATGGGGGGTGGACCACGATGGGGGGTGCACACCTCCCCCCAAAACACACACACACACTGCCACACACGCACTGCACAACACACCACACACACACTGGGAACCACAAACACCACCCTACACAGACACCCACACACACAGACAACGCCGCAGACACACAACACTCAACACACAAACACCGCGGCACACACAAATATACGCACATACCGCACAACACACACATTGCACAAAACATACCTCCCCCCAAAACACACACACACATACACAACGATACAGACACACAGCGCTCCACAAATAACGACACACAACGCAAGACACAAACAACACCGCTCTCACCCCCCGCTACACCCAGACAACACCCAGAACATGTACAGCCCCTACACAAACACTTGGTAACTACACACAACAACATCTATATATATATATATAACAAAAATCATACATTAACTACACAATACGTAAATTCTAGAATACCCGATGCGTAGAATCGGGCCACCTTCTAGTATATTATAAACTTGTTAAACTTGTATGGTGGCGGTACTGACCATGGTACATTTACAAAGATAAAGGCATAGAAGAAGATGTAACCCAGAAGGTCATATACAATCTGCATTGTGCCTGTGTGAACTGCATCGGGGAAATGTTTTTAACAAAAGAGATGATTACGATTACTATAAGGACTCAGTGTTATGCCAGCTGATTTATGCTGTCAGGTGACTTGTGATTAGTGATGAGCGGACTTGCAGATAACAGGGACCGGTTGATCCCAGTGATGCGCTGTTTAAAATTTGGTTCTGGGTATAATTATATGTGGACCAGAATCCGGCGATTAAAAATGGTGGTAGAAGGGATAAGGGGATAAGAGCGCACGTGCTTTATTTACCGAGGCTCCAGCATAGCTGTACACTGCTACCGCGGCAACGCATTCACTTCCGGGGCCAATAATTAACCCTCAATGCATATGCACTGCTTTCCCCACCCACCGGTGTCTGTAATTGGTTGCAGTCAAACGTGCCCCCACGCTGAGTGACAGCCTGTCTGATGCTTCCAATCACAGACACCATGTGCGTCTATATCGTGCAATAAAAATAAGTAAAAAAAGTTGTCCTGTGGTCCCCCCATATTATGATACCTAGTGCCACAGGCTGCTAAAGCCCATGGCTACAGGCTGCAGCCCCAGCCCTGTGCTGATCTTGGCTGTGTATCAAAATAAGAGACTGTATACAGCTTTTTTTTTAATCATTTAAATAAATCATTTAAAAAAACGGCTTGCAGTTCCCCCCAAATTTTGATACCCAGCCAAATTGAAGCCCGACAGCTGGGGGCTGGTATTCTCAGACTGGGGAGGACTATGGTTTTTAGGCCGCCCCCAGAATAAAAATAGCAGCCTGCAGCATCACAGAATTTTCTCATCCATTATCTGCGACAAGCTCAGCACTTTGACTATCTCTTTCGGATTACCCCGACTGCCACCTCACCAAGGCAATGAGTTGTTAATAACAGCCCACAGCTGCCACTAAGCCCTAGATTAATAATAGCGAGGGTCTATGAGACCTCCCCATCACTAATCTGTAAGTGAAAGTAAATAAACACATACAATGAAAAAATCCTTTATTTGAAATAAAATACAAAAACCCACCCACTTTCAACACTTGGAACATGTCTGCATGCTGTAACTGCAGGGAGAGACGGAGCCACAATCAGCGGTAACGTCATTTAAATAAGTTGCGATCACAGCCGAAAGGTTCCCACAGTCCTCCTTTTGCTATGACCGCAACTAGCCCCAGTGACGTCAACGCTGATCGTCGCTCAGTCTCAGCCTGCAGCGTGTGGACATGTTTCATGGTTGCGTGCTGTGACTTCAGATATGTTGCAGAGCTGAATCATTTTGGGACCTCGTGTGGATTACGTCTGACCTGCAGGGGTGTTTTGGGGGTTAATAAAGTGTTGAAAGGTTATTTTTTGTATTTGATTCCAAATAAAGAATTTTTCTCGGTGTTTGTGTTTTCTTTTTACTTATAGGATTATTGATGGGGGTCTCTTAGACCCCTACCCATCACTAATTTTGGGTTTGATGTCTATTGTGCATTATTAACCCCTCATTACCCCAATTGCTACAGCATCAGGGCAAAAGGGAAGAGTTGGGGAAAGCGCCGAGCTTCTCGCATCTAATGGATGCGACAATCTCAGGAGGCTGCAGTTTGTTATTTTTTACATAGGCCTCCCCAGTTTGAGAATACCAGCCCCCAAGCTATGGGGCTTTTTCATGGCTGGGAATGAAAATTGAGGGGGGACCGCATGTGGTAACCTCTGTGGGGGACGGTTGACTCTGATGGTGGTAATAGTTGTTATTGCTGTTGTTAATATTTAATCATAAAACAACTCCGCTTTGGTAATGAACAGTCTCTTTACTGGTGATATATATAACTATTTACAGATGACAGCTGGTCAGTGTTTTCCACTCATACTGTGGTAAATTGAACCACACCAGACAGGCAGACCTCTGAGGGGCAGCTTTTCTTCTCCTGATGCTCTAGAAAAACTACTCACAAAATGGAGGACGTCAACTCCCGCTATTTCCTCTCAACTGCCGTCTCCCAGCCGACCCTATCCTTCCACGCGTAGTCGAAGTTAGCTCCTCCCCCCTGCATAGGACTCCTACCACTGCAGTCATTGGATGACTGCACAGGGAAAACAACCCTTTGAGTGCTGCCTGTCAGCAGGTTTTCACAATATCCTACAGTACTTAATATACATAGAAAATTACATTTGTGAGAAATACTCTTTATTTCTGGTATCCCAAGAAGATGACCACTTTGTGGGATACGACATGTCTCCCCTCTTGAAGTGTGTCGTCCCTGACACATACATATCTGAAAAACAGAAAGGAACAACATGCATACATATAAATGTTTTCAATGAATACTGTTGCTTAAACTATTCTTGGCTTCTTGAAGACCTAGAAAAACACATAAAAAACCACATCAGGATGCAAAGTAAAACAGCATGTAACCATAATAAAGGAGTCCATTTGTCTTGAAGATCCTTTTAGAAACAACCCCCACTAGGTGGGGAACGGGATGACAGCTAACCCACAATAACTTCTTTGCTTGGTCCCTGGGTGCAGTCAGGGCAGACAGACCATAAAGAAACTTTCTGCACCAAGCTGTTTTTTTGGAGGGCTAGGACACAGTGTAGCAGTAATAAGGCTCTCATAAGCCAGAATCTCTCTTATTACACAGCAAATGTATGTCTCTATTGAAGCTACACATGCAAAGTCTCTCCTATTCAGATAGGCAGCGACAAATTTTTTTTGGTAACGAGCGGGTAACTGTCCCTTGGTTGCTCATTCAGATCTCTGTAGAGCAGGTACTGACTCCTCTTCATAGGTGGATGGTGCTCCTGGCTCCTCAACTGTAGAGGGCATCCCCTGAGAACCTATAGCAGGAGTTATGTCAGCACCCTCTAGTGGAGAAGGAGGAGCTGGCATAATAAACTGAAGATGGGGTGCATTAAGCCAAACAAATGGGATAGTGGAGACCCTGGAAGCCTTCTCTGGTGCAACAGGGGTATAAACTGGAGTAACTGTAGCTTCCTGGGAAATGCAAGCTTTTATCTGGCTTCGATGAACGACCTTTTCTTGCGGAGTATCTTCTCTGGCAATTTTGTACACTTCCACCCCTGGGAACGGTATACTGTTGATGATGTAAGGGCAGGATTCCCACTGATCATCCAGCTTGTGAGAGCGGCGGTTCTTTTTAACCCAAACTCTGTCTCCAACTTGTAATGGTTTGGCCTTGGCTGAAGCATTGAAATCATCCTCCTGCCTTTGGCGGACAGCTTACAAGCGTTCTTCTACGATTTCATTAGCTTCTCTCAGACGTCTTTGGTGGTCCGCAACCCAATCTGTCTCTGGAAGGGGATTATGGCAAGCTTCTACTTGAACATTTACTGTAGTAGCTGGAGGTCTGCAGGCAGTTTCCTTGGACGAACAAACATCAAGTAATGTGGAGTATAACCAGTGGAACAGTGAATGGTATTGTTGTATAAGTAAGTGAACTCTTGCAGTACCTCAGGCCATTCTTTCCTTTCTTGGGATGGAACATTCTTTATCATGTCAATCAAAGTTTTGTTCATCCTCTCACACAGGCCATTGCATTGGGGATGGTAAGCGGTTGTGCGAAGTTTCTTGCAGCCATAGAGAGCACACAGTTCTTGGAATAAATCCGATTCAAATGCTGGACCTTGATCTGTCAGAATCTGCTCAGGATATCCATAAGGTCTCACAAAGTGTTTCAAAAACATCTCAGCAGTGGTTCGAGTAGTCAGATCTCTGACAGGCATGGCCACAACAAATTTAGTGTAGTGGTCGACGATGGTCAGAGCATAGAGGTATCCAGTACGGCAGAGTTGCAGTTTGACATGATCAAGGGCCACAAGCTCCAGAGGATGATGTGTTTCAATAGGATACAGCGGAGCTCTTTGTTCCATACCTTCTCTGCTACTTAGAGTACACGTGATACATTCTCTGCACCATTTCTCAATGTCTTGTCTCATTACTATCCAATAGAAGCGTTCTTGGATTGTCATTTCAGTCTTTTGGCAACCAAAGTGTCTGGACTTGTCATGATAGGCCTCTAGAATGAGATTGGCATCTTGTCTGGGTACAACTATTTGGAAGACTCTCATGAGTGTGGGGATTCACAGTGCATCGTACTAACACTCCTTTGTAGTACTGTAGACGTTTTCTCTGTCGCCATAATCGACAAAGTTCTGGATTAGATTGCCTGTAGCTCACCGGTAATTTTGGTGGTATAGATTCTAGTAACTTCTATAAAGTTCTGAAGGTATGGCTTCCGTTTGAATTTCAGCCCAATTATGGCTCACTGAGTGTCTAGAGCTGGGTTCAGAAACAGGAGGTTTTGGGACTTTCTGCACATTTTGTCTGGTAACATATGAGTAAAAGGCAGGCATTTCCACTGTTTCCCACTCGTCCTCATCATAACGGGGTATTTCTGTTGTGGGAAGCCTGGACAGGGCATGAGCATTGGTGTTAGATCGACCTGCTCTGTACTTCAGGACAAACTGGTAGTTGGCCAGTCGGGAAGCCCATCTCTGCTACAAGGGCTCAAAGTTTGGCAGAATGCAACTGGGACAATGGGTTGTTGTCAGTGAAAGCAATGAAGGGAGTTGCAGCTAAGTAGTGCTTAAATTTGTCTGTGACAGCCCACACTAGTGCAAGGAATTCCAACATAAATGAGCTGTAGTTCTGATCATTTCTTTCAGTTGGTCGGAGGGATCTGCTGGCATAGGCGATAACTCTTTCTTTGCTGTCT
>NW_027444078.1:0-29757 GCF_048569485.1 Anomaloglossus baeobatrachus | reverse complement strand
TGAACGGCGCAGGGGCGCCGTGCGAGACACTTAGAAACGGAGTGCTCTCACTAGATCCAAAGAGTGCAAATCCTTTTCACACTGGTGAATTGGATTAGAGCAAAAGGAAGGCAAGGAGATATCCTGATTTAGATGAAAAGGGGATACCACCTTAGGGAGAAATTCCGGGACAGGACGCAGAACCACCTTATCCTGGTGGAAAACCAGGAAGGGAGCTTTGCATGACAGCGCTGCAAGCTCAGACACTCTCCGAAGTGATGTGACTGCCACCAGGAAGGCCACCTTCTGGGAAAGACGGGAGAGAGAGACATCCCGCAGCGGCTCAAAAGGCGGCTTTTGAAGAGCCGTCAGGACCCTGTTAAGATCCCAAGGTTCCAACGGACGTTTGTAAGGTGGGACCATGTGGCAAACCCCCTGCAGGAACGTGCGGACCTGCGGAAGCCTGGCTAGACGCTTTTGAAAAAACACGGAGAGCGCCGACACTTGGCCCTTGAGAGAGCCGAGGGACAAACCCTTGTCCATTCCAGATTGTAGGAATGAAAGGAATGTGGGTAAGGCAAACGGCCATGGAGGAAATCCGTTATCAGAGCACCAGGATAAGAAGATTTGCCAAGACCTGTAATAGATCTTGGCGGACGTTGGCTTCCTGGCTTGTCTCATGGTGGCAATGACATCCTGAGATAACCCTGAAGACGCTAGGAGCCAGGAATCAATGGCCACACAGTCAGGTTGAGGGCCACAGAATTCAGATGGAAAAACGGGCCTTGTGACAGCAAGTCTGGGCGGTCTGGAAGTGCCCACGGTTGACCCACCGTGAGATGCCACAGATCCGGATACCACGACCGCCTCGGCCAGTCTGGAGCGACGACTGGCCAGACTCCAGCCTCCGTACCCGCAATGGGTACCTCAACCTTAACAAACACCGCCATAAGTGGGGTGAGAAGGGAGCATGCTGGGGGCCCTGTAATATGGGCCCTCTTTTCTTCCATCCGATATAGTCAGCAGCTACTGCTGACTAAACAGTGGAGCTATGCGTGGATGTCTGACCTCCTTCGCACAAAGCTTGAAAACTGAGCAGCCCGTGATCCCACGGGGGGTGTATAGCCAGAAGGGGAGGGGCCTTACACTTTTTAGTGTAATGCTTTGTGTGGCCTCCGGAGGCAGTAGCTATACACCCAATCGTCTGGGTCTCCCAATGGAGCGCCGAAGAAATAACTTTTTTGAATTTACCAAATAGCTGCAATGAAACAAGGAGTAAAAAAATGTAAAGGGGTGTGAATACTTTCCGTACCAACCGTTTGTGTGTGTGTGTATATATATATATATATATATATATATATATATATATATATATATATATATATATGTGTGTGTGTGTGTGTGTGTGTGTGTGTATACATACAAGCACACACATACAGTGCCTACAAGTAGTATTCAACCCCCTGCAGATTTAGCAGGTTTACACATTCGGAATTAACTTGGCATTGTGACATTTGGACTGTAGATCAGCCTGGAAGTGTGAAATGCACTGCAGCAAAAAAGAATGTTATTTCTTTTTTTATTTTTTTTTTTAAATTGTGAAAAGTTTATTCAGAGGGTCATTTATTATTCAACCCCTCAAACCACAAGAATTCTGTTTGGTTCCCCTAAAGTATTAAGAAGTATTTCAGGCACAAAGAACAATGAGCTTCACATGTTTGGATTAATTATCTCTTTTTCCAGCCTTTTCTGACTAATTAAGACCCTCCCCAAACTTGTGAACAGCACTCATACTTGGTCAACATGGGAAAGACAAAGGAGCATTCCAAGGCCATCAGAGACAAGATCGTGGAGGGTCACAAGGCTGGCAAGGGGTACAAAACCCTTTCCAAGGAGTTGGGCCTACCTGTCTCCACTGTTGGGAGCATCATCCAGAAGTGGAAGGCTTATGGAACTACTGTTAGCCTTCCACGGCCTGGACAGCCTTTGAAAGTTTCCACCCGTGCCGAGGCCAGGCTTGTCCGAAGAGTCAAGGCTAACCCAAGGACAACAAGGAAGGAGCTCCGGGAAGATCTCATGGCAGTGGGGACATTGGTTTCAGTCAATACCATAAGTAACGTACTCCACCGCAATGGTCTCCGTTCCAGACGAGCCCGTAAGGTACCTTTACTTTCAAAGCGTCATGTCAAGGCTCGTCTACAGTTTGCTCATGATCACTTGGAGGACTCTGAGACAGACTGGTTCAAGGTTCTCTGGTCTGATGAGACCAAGATCGAGATCTTTGGTGCCAACCACACACGTGACGTTTGGAGACTGGATGGCACTGCATACGACCCCAAGAATACCATCCCTACAGTCAAGCATGGTGGTGGCAGCATCATGCTGTGGGGCTGTTTCTCAGCCAAGGGGCCTGGCAATATGGTCCGCATCTATGGGAAGATGGATAGCACGGCCTACCTGGAGATTTTGGCCAAGAACCTCCGCTCCTCCATCAAGGATCTTAAGATGGGTCGTGATTTCATCTTCCAACAAGACAACGACCCAAAGCACACAGCCAAGAAAACCAAGGCCTGGTTCAAAAGGGAAAAAATCAAGGTGTTGCAGTGGCCTAGTCAGTCTCCTGACCTTAACCCAATTGAAAACTTGTGGAAGGAGCTCAAGATTAAAGTCCACATGAGACACCCAAAGAACCTAGATAACTTGGAGAAGATCTGCATGGAGGAGTGGGCCAAGATAACTCCAGAGACCTGTGCCGGCCTGATCAGGTCTTATAAAAGACGATTATTAGCTGTAATTGCAAACAAGGGTTATTCCACAAAATATTAAACCTAGGGGTTGAATAATAATTGACCCACACTTTTATGTTTAAAATTTATTAAAATTTAACTGAGCAACATAACTTGTTGGTTTGTAAGATTTATGCATCTGTTAATAAATCCTGCTCTTGTTTGAAGTTTGCAGGCTCTAACTTATTTGCATCTTATCAAACCTGCTAAATCTGCAGGGGGTTGAATACTACTTGTAGGCACTGTATACACAAAAGACAGAGATGCAGGAGGAAGAAATAAATAAGCTGATATGGAATAAAATATCGGATCCTTATACAGTCACATACTATCAGAACCCCCTATATAAACTATACATCTATAACTATATTACCCTATGTGTTTCCTTCAAGTTCTCTACTTCCATATTGCGGACATCCAGAGTACTTCTTAACACAACTAATTCTTCCCCCTGTTGTCTGCTTGCGTCCTGTATACAACACGAAGAACAAGTATTGTTACCGAGCTCAATGATGTACCCCAGCAGTCCTTTCTGAAACAATGTAAATCCACATGGTCCAGCTGACGCTTACCGTCCCATACAGTTTTACATCTTTATCACCATAACAGTGCTAAGTTTCATCATTGAAATGGCATCTAAATTGCACAACATAGTCACATATTACTGTCATTTTACTTTCCCCAAAAATAAGAAAAATGAGTCTCTGGTGCCATATTTTGGAAGCAGCTACTCTGTAAATGAGTGTCAGACCGTGGCAGTTGGTAAAAGCTGGGAGCAAATGTGGGGTTTCCCTTAGATTTGGCAAAGGGTGGTCTATCCCCTGACCCTTGTTTTTTGCCTTCTGGTCCTAAGGGATGTGAAAATATTTGTTGGAGGCCCTTTTTCCCATGGAGAGGGCTCGCACAATATCTTATGCTTTTCCAGTTTTTTTGCACGGCACACTACATTTGCACTTGAATGAAGAGCGCTTGACCTCGGGCTTTACAAATTATATATAAGTACACCCTATACCTATCCTTCTGATGTGAACCCCATATAACAGACATTCACCTGCTGCTCGGCCAGTTGCAGTTCCAAGCCCAGCATCCGATCTTCAGAAGACACGAGTTGTTCTCTCAGATCTTTCTCTGCTTTTTCGGCTGCCGTCTTTCTCCGAAGAAATAATGAAATCATTAAGTAAACATTCACGTGAAGCTCATATTTTCTGCTGTGTTAAACTCAGATTACCGTTAATGACAGCTAAAGCTCTACCTGGAATGGCTATACCCCGTCAGCTACACAGGGGCTATCAGTCCAAGGATGGATGAATATTAGTAACTGCAGATTTTGGATTATTTCTATTGATGTCTATAAAATGTATTGTTAATCACTAAAATTTAGTTCCTGTACTAGATTATTCAATCTGTAGATTCTTGTACCATAAAATGGTCCTCCATGTTCTCATGGTTTAGACCTCCTCTTCCATGTTATGCACACGGAAAATTCTATTTCTTGTTAAAGCAACACTTGTAGCATAAAATACCTGCAATAATTAAACCGGGCCACAGCCAATGAGAAAGGGGAGGGGGTCAGAGAAACCAAAGAATAATCCCCATTAAAAAATAACTTTTAATATTGCCATTAAAAAGGTCAACAAAACACACAATATGGTATATGCAGGGTGTATAATAACAAGGGCTAGGAGGGAGAAGGGAACATACTATCCCTATATATCCCTAAATAAGTTCTCCCTACCTAGCAATGGAGGGTAGATCGCCCTAGGGTTGTGGTGGCCCCATTAACCGACGGGAGACCCTGAATGACCCTATAAAACCCTGCACAGGTCAAACAAACACCAAATAATTACAAAAAAGCCTCATCAATATAAGATGGAGACATCAAAAACTTATCTGGGGATGTCCACAACAGAGTCCCGATGCGTTTCCTCCTAGAGATGTCAGGGAATCTTCAGGGGACAGGCCCCAAGAAGGCGCTTGCATTGGTAGGTATTTTACCTCCTGGGCCTGTCCGCTGATGATTCCCTGACATCTCTGGGATGAAACGCGTCGGGACTCTGTCGTGGACTTTTCCAGATAAGTTTTTGATGTCTCCATATTATCTTGATGAGGTTTTTTTGTAATTATTTGGTGTTTGTTTGACCTGTGCAGGGTTTTATAGAGTCATTCAGGGTCTCCCGTCGGTGAATGGGGGTGCCACAACCCTAGGGCGTCCTACCCTCCATTGCTAGGTACGGAGAGCTTATTTAGGGATATATAAGAATAGTATATTCCCTTCTCCCTCCTAGCTCTTGTTATTATACACCCTGCATATACCATATTGTGTGTTTTGTTATTGTGGTTTTTTGACCTTTTAATGGTAATATTAAAAGTTATTTTTTAAGGGGATTATTCTTTGGTTTCTCTAGCATAAAATAACTGCCAATTTCTCACAAATTCTGTATGACGCCCATTGCAGTCTGTCCTGAGTAAAAAGTCAGAACTAGGCTGGTACCATAATTTCTCTATCGTTTCATTGGGGGACACAGGACCATGGGTTATGCTGCTGTCACTAGGAGGCTGACACTAAGTAAACATAAAAAAGTTAGCTCCTCCCTAGCAGCATACACCCCGAGCCGGAGGCGGGCTCAGATCAGTTTTTAGCTTAGTGTCGTAGGAGGCTGATGTGGGCCGTCTCGGCCCCCCTCAGCCATGTATTTTTTTGCGCTTTTTTCTTTTATTTCGGCGCCGCTCATCACTCTAATACCTGTCGTCGTCTTCTCTGCAGGTATTCGCTTCACTCATTCTCCGCAGCCCCGTGGGTACCGCTCCCCAGGGTCGCAGGGGCTTGAGACGTCGGGGCCCTCTCCCCCGCCCGTCCCCGTGGTACCACTCCCGGGGGTGCGCGTGTGGGCAGGTTGTTTTGTGGGCACCCCTGATTCGCCCTGAGGTATCACCCCAAAGGGCGTACAGGGGAGGACAGCAGGGATGGATCCTCCGCAGCGTGTGTGATAGGGGGCTGTCTACCCCCATCATGATGTCCACTACCCTGCCTCAGCACGCTCTCCCCCGGAGCCTTCCTGGACGAGCAGCGCTGTTCACAGGCAGAGCAGGGAGCCCTGCCTGCACCGCATCCATCGCTGAGCCGGCGCCGCCGATTGCAGGTAGGACCGACTTCCCTGCTCTTTCCCCCGGCCCTCTCCATAAATTTAGTCCCCGGTCTCGGCCTAGTCGATCCTGCGTCCTAGCCACGCCCCCCTGCAGCGCTATTGGCCGCCGGTCGTCTCCCTCTGTACCTCCCACTGCTCTGCCTCCTGGCTGATGGTGGGGGCTGTAAATCCTCCTGGCTTTTTCGCGCCGGAATCCTGCTCCTCCCCCAGCCTCCTCCAGCGTCCCCTCGCCATTTTAGCCTGCCTCTGGTCCCCTGAGGCTGCAGCGCGCCGGCGTTCTGAGTTTTCTGGCCAGCTCATTCCTGGACTCCACTTCTGGACTGGTGGGCAGCACGCAGGACCTGGGTAAGCTCTGCTCCTAAGGAGTAGCCCTCACTAGGTAGCATTCTCTGAGTTTAGGGACGAGTTAACCCTCTCCTGTCTCCTTCCTAGCAGCCACCAGGGAGAGTACCTGTTTGCACCATGCCTAAGGCTAAGCCCACCCAATCCAAGCAGGCCCCCTTTGCACTATTTTTTGCATGCTCCTCCTGCAGCTCCAAATTTTCCCAGGGTCAGGACGCCCCACTATGCTCCGTCTGTTCTACAGACGCGCAGCCTCCGCAGAACTCCGCGGCCGACGTTTCTGATACCGCAGACGCCACAGCGCCATATGCTGCAGGGCCCTGCGTCCCGCCCCCCCCCCCGACTGGCTAGCGTCCCTGTCCCAGTCCGTAGATTCCCTCTCTGAGGCTTCTCGGACCATCGCGCAAGCTCTACGCCTGCTGCCGACGCTCGCCCAGATTCCCGCAGACCCGGCGCAATTGCCTCCGGAGCAGGTGAGCCCCGTTGCAGGGTCCTCCTCTGCTGCTCAGAAACGGACCCGCCAGGTCTCGTCCTCAGACTCTTCCCAGGTTTCACCTTCATCCCCAGGTCCAGACCGTAGAGTCCTCCAGGGAGGCTTCTGACTGCTCCGAGGATGATTCCGATGCGGTACCCCTGCAGGACTCAGAGCAGGCGGCCGATATCCGGCACATGGTAAATAGCCTGATAGAAGCAGTAAACCAGACCTTGAAGGTACAGGTGGACCCAGTCTCCTCCCAGAGCACCCAGATCTCCTTTAAGCGGGTGAAGCGGGCCCAGAACACATTCAGCGGACATCCAGAATTCGCTGAGTTACTGCGCAGCCACAGGCAACAGCCGGACAGGGTATTTACCAGCGGTAAGTCCATCGATTTGCATTATCCCTTTCCTGAGGGTCTTAGAAAGGATTGGGCAGGTTCCCCTGTGGTCGACCCCCCAATCTCCCGCCTGTCTTCTCACACAGTCCTTCCACTCACTAACGGTACGTCTCTCAAAGACCCTACGGACCGTACTATTGACAGGTTGGCCCGTTCCGCCTTCGAGGCAGCGGGCTCATCCCTCTCTCCGGCCTTCGCCTCGGTTTGGGTTGCGAAGGCCCTGATGTCCTGGGCGGACACGCTACGCTGCGGTCTCCGCGCCATTCCTGCCAATCCGGACCTGGTTCCCATCGCCTCGCAGATTTCCCTCGCGGGTGAGTACTTGCTCAATGCAGCCCTGGCGTCTGCAAGTTGCGCGACCCAGGCCGCCAGCAACAATGTGGCCATCCGTCGAGCCCTTTGGCTCCGGTCCTGGAACGCGGATGCGGCCTCTAAGAAGTCACTAACTTCTCTGCCCTTCCTAGGGGAGCGTCTCTTCGGAGATAGGCTGGACCAGCTGATCTCCGATGCAACGGGAGGAAAGAGTACATCTCTCCCCCAATTGCGTCCCAAGCGCTTCCAGAATCGGCGCTCCACCGCTCGTTTCCGGCCCTTTCGCAGCTTCAGCTCCAATCCCCAGCCGCGGAAAAGCCGCTCTCCTCCGAGAGACAGGAAGACCCCGTCATTCAAGACCAATCCCGCCTGGCGTTCACGCCCCCGCCAGTCCACGAGATCCTCTTCCGGTTACCGCCGTCGTTCATCCAAGTGACTCGCGGTCGGCGCGCAACAGCGCCAGACTTGTGGGAGGGCGTCTGTCTCGTTTTCAGCATGTGTGGATCCCCCTGACCGCCGATGCCTGGGTCAGAGAGATCATCACATCAGGCTACAAAATAGAATTCGAGGCAAAGCCACCGAGACGTTTTTTCCTATCTCGCCCTCCCGAGTCTACCGCGCGGGCTCGCGCGTTCTTTCACTCCATAGACTCCCTCCTCCGAACCGGAGTCGTGGTACCAGTCCCTCCCGCAGAGCGTTTCAAGGGGTTCTATTCCAACCTTTTCGTGGTCCCCAAAAAGGACGGCTCTGTCCGTCCCGTCCTCGACCTAAAGCTTCTGAACAGGTCGGTGAGACCTCGGCCGCTTCGAATGGAGTCACTCCGGTCCGTCATCGCGTCCATGGAGGTAGGCGAATTCCTGGCATCGCTGGATATTCAAGACGCCTATCTTCACGTCCCGATAGCCACCTCTCACCAACAGTTCCTCCGCTTTGCGATAGCGGAAGATCACTTCCAGTTCACGGCTCTTCCCTTCGGCCTCGCATCCGCACCCAGGGTCTTTACGAAGATCATGGCTGCTGCCATGTCCGTCCTGCATGCCAGGGGTGTCATGGTCATCCCGTACTTGGACGATATGTTGATAAAGGGCTCTTCCTTCGAGGACTGTCGTCTTGGGGTTCAGGTCACGATCGACACCCTTTCACGGTTAGGGTGGCTGATAAATCGGAAGAAGTCCTCTCTGATCCCGGCCCGTCGGATCACCTTTTTAGGCATGGTATTCGATACCATCCAAGGGCGAGTTTTCCTCACACAGGAGAAGATCTCCTCCCTACAACGAGGACTCCGCGCTCTCCGGCGTCAGCGCCAAGTGTCCATCAGGTTCGGCATGCGAGTCCTCGGTCGTATGGTGGCGGCGATGGAAGCGGTACCCTTTGCACAGTTCCATCTCCGACCCCTCCAGCTGGCCTTGCTGAAGAAGTGGGACAGATCTCCCTTTTCTCTGGACCGCAGGTTTCATCTTTCGCCGGAGACCCGCCACTCCCTCCGTTGGTGGCTCAATCAGCGCAACCTCGCATCAGGGAGGTCTTTCCTCCCGCTCCACTGGAAGATAGTGACCACCGACGCCAGTCTCCAGGGCTGGGGAGCAGTGTTTCGACATCACACAGCGCAGGGCCGATGGTCACCGAGAGAGAGTTGCCTCCAGATCAACATTTTGGAGATAAGAGCCATCCGGCTAGCCTTGCAGCAGTTTCGGCACCTCGTACAGGGTTGCCCGGTCAGGATCCAGTCGGACAATGCGACGGCGGTGGCGTACCAAGGCGGCACAAGAAGTGTCGGGGCGATGCGAGAAGTCAAGAAGATCTTGCACTGGGCCGAGTGTCATCACTCCCTGATCTCAGCGGTACACATCCCAGGCGTGGACAATTGGGCGGCGGACTTCCTCAGCAGGGAAGGCCTCGCCTCCGGAGAATGGTCCCTCAACCGGGAAGTCTTCAACCAGATCTGCGACAGATGGGGAGTTCCGGACGTGGACCTAATGGCCTCCCGGTTCAACCGTCAGGTTCCGCACTTTGTAGCACGGTGCCGCGACCGCTTGGCTTTAGGAGTCGACGCCCTCACCCTGTCATGGAGCCAGTTCAGTCTCCCGTACATCTTCCCTCCGCTCCCTCTAATTCCGAGGGTCCTCAAGAAGATCAAGGCGGAAGGGATACCGGTCATCCTAGTGGCTCCGGACTGGCCCAGGCGAGCATGGTTCGCGGAACTAACTCAGCTCCTCGCAGACGCTCCGTGGCGCCTTCCAGACCGTCCAGATCTCCTGCAGCAGGGGCCTCTCTTCCATCAGAACTCACAGGTCCTAAATTTGACGGCCTGGCCATTGAATCCTGGGTTCTAGCTAAGGCTGGTTTTTCCTCAAGAGTGATTCAGACAATGATTAGGGCCAGGAAGCCATCTTCATCAAAGATTTACCACCGCACGTGGAAGGTTTTCTTCAGGTGGTGTGAAGAGCAGAATATTTCTTCTCCTCTCGACTTCTCCCTTCCTTCCCTATTGGCATTCTTGCAGTCAGGCCTAGATGCGGGTCTCTCGCTCGCAACACTAAAGGGCCAGATATCGGCGTTATCAATCCTGTTTCAGAAGCCACTGGCCGCTCGTTCACAGGTTAAGACCTTCATCCAGGGAGTTGCCCACCTGGCACCGCCGTACCGGCGGCCTCTAGAACCGTGGGACCTTAATCTAGTCCTAGGGTCACTTCAGGGCTCCCCATTCGAGCCCTTGCGAGAATCTTCCCTTTCTCACCTGTCATGGAAGGTGGTGTTTCTTGTTGCCATCACTTCTATTCGCAGGACGTCAGAGCTGGCAGCTCTCTCTTGTCGTTCCCCCTTTTTGATTTTTCACCAGGACAAAGCGGTTCTCCGGCCAGATCCCGCTTTTCTCCCAAAGGTGGTCTCCCCGTTCCATCTTAACGAGGAAATCGTCCTTCCGTCCTTCTGTCCTGGCCCCTCTCACAGCTTGGAGAGGTCCTTGCACACCCTGGACCTAGTGCGTGCACTTAGAATTTATGTCTCCAGAACCGCGCCGTTCCGTAAGTCAGATGGTCTGTTTGTTCTCCCTTCTGGTTCCAAGAAGGGTGAATCGGCATCCAAGGCCACAATTGCCAGATGGATCCGTTCCGCCATATCAGAGGCCTATCGGATTCGGGACAAGTCTCCGCCGCGGGGGGTAAAGGCGCACTCTACCCGCGCAGTGGGAGCCTCTTGGGCGATTAGGCATCAGGCGTCGGCCGACCAGGTCTGCAAGGCCGCCACCTGGTCTAGCCTGCACACCTTTACTAGGTTCTACCAGGTTCACACCCAAGCATCGGCAGATGCTATTTTTGGGAGAAAGGTCTTGCAGGCAGCAGTTGCACACCTGTAATAGGGTGGCAGCATTCAATTATAGTGCAAGCCCGCCGAGGGAGGTTGTTGTTTTTCTTCCTCTGCGGGTTTTTCGGTATTCCCACCCAGGGACTGCTTTTGGACGTCCCATGGTCCTGTGTCCCCCAATGAAACGATAGAGAAAGTAGGATTTTTGTGTACTCACCGTAAAATCTCTTTCTCTGAGTTTTCATTGGGGGACACAGCACCCACCCTGCTTGGTTTTTTGGTTGATTCAATTGCATTTGCCGGCTATTTTTTCAGTGGTCTTATGTTCATAGACCTCTTGTTTGCACGGCTGCATTGTTTTAGTTACAACTTGTGTTTATGTATGGTGATTCTGGTACTCCTCCTACTGCTTGTGCACCAACTGATCTGAGCCCGCCTCCGGCTCGGGGTGTATGCTGCTAGGGAGGAGCTAACTTTTTTATGTTTACTTAGTGTCAGCCTCCTAGTGACAGCAGCATAACCCATGGTCCTGTGTCCCCCAATGAAGACTCAGAGAAAGAGATTTTACGGTGAGTACACAAAAATCCT
Organism: Anomaloglossus baeobatrachus; assembly: GCF_048569485.1. Classification (NCBI taxonomy): domain Eukaryota; kingdom Metazoa; phylum Chordata; class Amphibia; order Anura; family Aromobatidae; genus Anomaloglossus; species Anomaloglossus baeobatrachus. The sequence goes on along the minus strand of NW_027444078.1, from coordinate 18,426 downwards.
ACTATTTTGATTTGTACTAAATCTAATGTCCCACTTAAAGAGCTTTAATAGACTATAAAAGTTGACGGACATTAGTCTACTGCTCTGTTTACACGGGCTAACAAAAGCTGATGGAAACAGAACCATCATTACAATCATGTTGTTCCTCATTTATGTCAGGCGATATGCTATCCATAACAATTATTTTTATACCGTCATAATCTAACCTGTTTCTCCTAGCAGGATTTTGGGGGCTTTTTTGAGGATGGTTTAAATAGAAGCCCTACTCCAAAAATAAGCCCTTGTTGCAGTTCCATAATGAACTGCCCAAGCAGCTAAAAAAAAAGGGAATTTTGTTTACTTACCGTAAATTCCTTTTCTTCTAGCTCCTATTGGGAGACCCAGACAATTGAGACCCAGACAATTGGGTGTATAGCTTCTGCCTCCGGAGGCCACACAAAGTATTACACTTTTAAAAAAGTGTAACCCCTCCCCTCTGCCTATACACCCTCCCGTGGACCACGGGCTCCTCAGTTTTGGTGCAAAAGCAGGAAGTAGAAAACTTATAAATTGGTCTAGGGTAAATTCAATCCGAAGGATGTTCGGAGAACTGAAGACCATGAACCCAAAGAACAAATTAACATCAACAACATGTGTACACAAAAGAACAACCAGCCCGAAGGGCACAGGGGTGGGTGCTGGGTCTCCCAATAGGAGCTAGAAGAAAAGGAATTTACGGTAAGTAAACAAAATTCCCTTTTTCTTTGTCGCTCCATTGGGAGACCCAGACAATTGGGACGTCCAAGAGCAGTCCCTGGGTGGGTAACAGAATACCTCAATAATAAGAGCCGAAAACGGCCCCCTCTTACAGGTGGGCAACCGCCGCCTGGAGGACTCGCCTACCTAGACTGGCGTCTGCCGAAGCATAGGTATGCACTTGATAGTGCTTCGTGAAAGTGTGCAGACTAGACCACGTAGCTGCCTGACACACCTGCTGAGCCGTCGCCCGGTGTCGCAATGCCCAGGACGCACCTACGGCTCTGGTAGAATGAGCTTTCAACCCTGAAGGAAGCGGAAGCCCAGAAGTACGGTAGGCCTCGAGAATCGGTTCCTTGATCCACCGAGCCAAGGTTGACTTGGAGGCCTGAGAGCCCTTACGCTGGCCAGCGACAAGGACAAAGAGCGCGTCTGAACGGCGCAGGGGCGCCGTGCGAGACACTTAGAAACGGAGTGCTCTCACTAGATCCAAAGAGTGCAAATCCTTTTCACACTGGTGAATTGGATTAGAGCAAAAGGAAGGCAAGGAGATATCCTGATTTAGATGAAAAGGGGATACCACCTTAGGGAGAAATTCCGGGACAGGACGCAGAACCACCTTATCCTGGTGGAAAACCAGGAAGGGAGCTTTGCATGACAGCGCTGCAAGCTCAGACACTCTCCGAAGTGATGTGACTGCCACCAGGAAGGCCACCTTCTGGGAAAGACGGGAGAGAGAGACATCCCGCAGCGGCTCAAAAGGCGGCTTTTGAAGAGCCGTCAGGACCCTGTTAAGATCCCAAGGTTCCAACGGACGTTTGTAAGGTGGGACCATGTGGCAAACCCCCTGCAGGAACGTGCGGACCTGCGGAAGCCTGGCTAGACGCTTTTGAAAAAACACGGAGAGCGCCGACACTTGGCCCTTGAGAGAGCCGAGGGACAAACCCTTGTCCATTCCAGATTGTAGGAATGAAAGGAATGTGGGTAAGGCAAACGGCCATGGAGGAAATCCGTTATCAGAGCACCAGGATAAGAAGATTTGCCAAGACCTGTAATAGATCTTGGCGGACGTTGGCTTCCTGGCTTGTCTCATGGTGGCAATGACATCCTGAGATAACCCTGAAGACGCTAGGAGCCAGGAATCAATGGCCACACAGTCAGGTTGAGGGCCACAGAATTCAGATGGAAAAACGGGCCTTGTGACAGCAAGTCTGGGCGGTCTGGAAGTGCCCACGGTTGACCCACCGTGAGATGCCACAGATCCGGATACCACGACCGCCTCGGCCAGTCTGGAGCGACGACTGGCCAGACTCCAGCCTCCGTACCCGCAATGGGTACCTCAACCTTAACAAACACCGCCATAAGTGGGGTGAGAAGGGAGCATGCTGGGGGCCCTGTAATATGGGCCCTCTTTTCTTCCATCCGATATAGTCAGCAGCTACTGCTGACTAAACAGTGGAGCTATGCGTGGATGTCTGACCTCCTTCGCACAAAGCTTGAAAACTGAGCAGCCCGTGATCCCACGGGGGGTGTATAGCCAGAAGGGGAGGGGCCTTACACTTTTTAGTGTAATGCTTTGTGTGGCCTCCGGAGGCAGTAGCTATACACCCAATCGTCTGGGTCTCCCAATGGAGCGCCGAAGAAATAACTTTTTTGAATTTACCAAATAGCTGCAATGAAACAAGGAGTAAAAAAATGTAAAGGGGTGTGAATACTTTCCGTACCAACCGTTTGTGTGTGTGTGTATATATATATATATATATATATATATATATATATATATATATATATGTGTGTGTGTGTGTGTGTGTGTGTGTGTATACATACAAGCACACACATACAGTGCCTACAAGTAGTATTCAACCCCCTGCAGATTTAGCAGGTTTACACATTCGGAATTAACTTGGCATTGTGACATTTGGACTGTAGATCAGCCTGGAAGTGTGAAATGCACTGCAGCAAAAAAGAATGTTATTTCTTTTTTTATTTTTTTTTTTAAATTGTGAAAAGTTTATTCAGAGGGTCATTTATTATTCAACCCCTCAAACCACAAGAATTCTGTTTGGTTCCCCTAAAGTATTAAGAAGTATTTCAGGCACAAAGAACAATGAGCTTCACATGTTTGGATTAATTATCTCTTTTTCCAGCCTTTTCTGACTAATTAAGACCCTCCCCAAACTTGTGAACAGCACTCATACTTGGTCAACATGGGAAAGACAAAGGAGCATTCCAAGGCCATCAGAGACAAGATCGTGGAGGGTCACAAGGCTGGCAAGGGGTACAAAACCCTTTCCAAGGAGTTGGGCCTACCTGTCTCCACTGTTGGGAGCATCATCCAGAAGTGGAAGGCTTATGGAACTACTGTTAGCCTTCCACGGCCTGGACAGCCTTTGAAAGTTTCCACCCGTGCCGAGGCCAGGCTTGTCCGAAGAGTCAAGGCTAACCCAAGGACAACAAGGAAGGAGCTCCGGGAAGATCTCATGGCAGTGGGGACATTGGTTTCAGTCAATACCATAAGTAACGTACTCCACCGCAATGGTCTCCGTTCCAGACGAGCCCGTAAGGTACCTTTACTTTCAAAGCGTCATGTCAAGGCTCGTCTACAGTTTGCTCATGATCACTTGGAGGACTCTGAGACAGACTGGTTCAAGGTTCTCTGGTCTGATGAGACCAAGATCGAGATCTTTGGTGCCAACCACACACGTGACGTTTGGAGACTGGATGGCACTGCATACGACCCCAAGAATACCATCCCTACAGTCAAGCATGGTGGTGGCAGCATCATGCTGTGGGGCTGTTTCTCAGCCAAGGGGCCTGGCAATATGGTCCGCATCTATGGGAAGATGGATAGCACGGCCTACCTGGAGATTTTGGCCAAGAACCTCCGCTCCTCCATCAAGGATCTTAAGATGGGTCGTGATTTCATCTTCCAACAAGACAACGACCCAAAGCACACAGCCAAGAAAACCAAGGCCTGGTTCAAAAGGGAAAAAATCAAGGTGTTGCAGTGGCCTAGTCAGTCTCCTGACCTTAACCCAATTGAAAACTTGTGGAAGGAGCTCAAGATTAAAGTCCACATGAGACACCCAAAGAACCTAGATAACTTGGAGAAGATCTGCATGGAGGAGTGGGCCAAGATAACTCCAGAGACCTGTGCCGGCCTGATCAGGTCTTATAAAAGACGATTATTAGCTGTAATTGCAAACAAGGGTTATTCCACAAAATATTAAACCTAGGGGTTGAATAATAATTGACCCACACTTTTATGTTTAAAATTTATTAAAATTTAACTGAGCAACATAACTTGTTGGTTTGTAAGATTTATGCATCTGTTAATAAATCCTGCTCTTGTTTGAAGTTTGCAGGCTCTAACTTATTTGCATCTTATCAAACCTGCTAAATCTGCAGGGGGTTGAATACTACTTGTAGGCACTGTATACACAAAAGACAGAGATGCAGGAGGAAGAAATAAATAAGCTGATATGGAATAAAATATCGGATCCTTATACAGTCACATACTATCAGAACCCCCTATATAAACTATACATCTATAACTATATTACCCTATGTGTTTCCTTCAAGTTCTCTACTTCCATATTGCGGACATCCAGAGTACTTCTTAACACAACTAATTCTTCCCCCTGTTGTCTGCTTGCGTCCTGTATACAACACGAAGAACAAGTATTGTTACCGAGCTCAATGATGTACCCCAGCAGTCCTTTCTGAAACAATGTAAATCCACATGGTCCAGCTGACGCTTACCGTCCCATACAGTTTTACATCTTTATCACCATAACAGTGCTAAGTTTCATCATTGAAATGGCATCTAAATTGCACAACATAGTCACATATTACTGTCATTTTACTTTCCCCAAAAATAAGAAAAATGAGTCTCTGGTGCCATATTTTGGAAGCAGCTACTCTGTAAATGAGTGTCAGACCGTGGCAGTTGGTAAAAGCTGGGAGCAAATGTGGGGTTTCCCTTAGATTTGGCAAAGGGTGGTCTATCCCCTGACCCTTGTTTTTTGCCTTCTGGTCCTAAGGGATGTGAAAATATTTGTTGGAGGCCCTTTTTCCCATGGAGAGGGCTCGCACAATATCTTATGCTTTTCCAGTTTTTTTGCACGGCACACTACATTTGCACTTGAATGAAGAGCGCTTGACCTCGGGCTTTACAAATTATATATAAGTACACCCTATACCTATCCTTCTGATGTGAACCCCATATAACAGACATTCACCTGCTGCTCGGCCAGTTGCAGTTCCAAGCCCAGCATCCGATCTTCAGAAGACACGAGTTGTTCTCTCAGATCTTTCTCTGCTTTTTCGGCTGCCGTCTTTCTCCGAAGAAATAATGAAATCATTAAGTAAACATTCACGTGAAGCTCATATTTTCTGCTGTGTTAAACTCAGATTACCGTTAATGACAGCTAAAGCTCTACCTGGAATGGCTATACCCCGTCAGCTACACAGGGGCTATCAGTCCAAGGATGGATGAATATTAGTAACTGCAGATTTTGGATTATTTCTATTGATGTCTATAAAATGTATTGTTAATCACTAAAATTTAGTTCCTGTACTAGATTATTCAATCTGTAGATTCTTGTACCATAAAATGGTCCTCCATGTTCTCATGGTTTAGACCTCCTCTTCCATGTTATGCACACGGAAAATTCTATTTCTTGTTAAAGCAACACTTGTAGCATAAAATACCTGCAATAATTAAACCGGGCCACAGCCAATGAGAAAGGGGAGGGGGTCAGAGAAACCAAAGAATAATCCCCATTAAAAAATAACTTTTAATATTGCCATTAAAAAGGTCAACAAAACACACAATATGGTATATGCAGGGTGTATAATAACAAGGGCTAGGAGGGAGAAGGGAACATACTATCCCTATATATCCCTAAATAAGTTCTCCCTACCTAGCAATGGAGGGTAGATCGCCCTAGGGTTGTGGTGGCCCCATTAACCGACGGGAGACCCTGAATGACCCTATAAAACCCTGCACAGGTCAAACAAACACCAAATAATTACAAAAAAGCCTCATCAATATAAGATGGAGACATCAAAAACTTATCTGGGGATGTCCACAACAGAGTCCCGATGCGTTTCCTCCTAGAGATGTCAGGGAATCTTCAGGGGACAGGCCCCAAGAAGGCGCTTGCATTGGTAGGTATTTTACCTCCTGGGCCTGTCCGCTGATGATTCCCTGACATCTCTGGGATGAAACGCGTCGGGACTCTGTCGTGGACTTTTCCAGATAAGTTTTTGATGTCTCCATATTATCTTGATGAGGTTTTTTTGTAATTATTTGGTGTTTGTTTGACCTGTGCAGGGTTTTATAGAGTCATTCAGGGTCTCCCGTCGGTGAATGGGGGTGCCACAACCCTAGGGCGTCCTACCCTCCATTGCTAGGTACGGAGAGCTTATTTAGGGATATATAAGAATAGTATATTCCCTTCTCCCTCCTAGCTCTTGTTATTATACACCCTGCATATACCATATTGTGTGTTTTGTTATTGTGGTTTTTTGACCTTTTAATGGTAATATTAAAAGTTATTTTTTAAGGGGATTATTCTTTGGTTTCTCTAGCATAAAATAACTGCCAATTTCTCACAAATTCTGTATGACGCCCATTGCAGTCTGTCCTGAGTAAAAAGTCAGAACTAGGCTGGTACCATAATTTCTCTATCGTTTCATTGGGGGACACAGGACCATGGGTTATGCTGCTGTCACTAGGAGGCTGACACTAAGTAAACATAAAAAAGTTAGCTCCTCCCTAGCAGCATACACCCCGAGCCGGAGGCGGGCTCAGATCAGTTTTTAGCTTAGTGTCGTAGGAGGCTGATGTGGGCCGTCTCGGCCCCCCTCAGCCATGTATTTTTTTGCGCTTTTTTCTTTTATTTCGGCGCCGCTCATCACTCTCATACCTGTCGTCGTCTTCTCTGCAGGTATTCGCTTCACTCATTCTCCGCAGCCCCGTGGGTACCGCTCCCCAGGGTCGCAGGGGCTTGAGACGTCGGGGCCCTCTCCCCCGCCCGTCCCCGTGGTACCACTCCCGGGGGTGCGCGTGTGGGCAGGTTGTTTTGTGGGCACCCCTGATTCGCCCTGAGGTATCACCCCAAAGGGCGTACAGGGGAGGACAGCAGGGATGGATCCTCCGCAGCGTGTGTGATAGGGGGCTGTCTACCCCCATCATGATGTCCACTACCCTGCCTCAGCACGCTCTCCCCCGGAGCCTTCCTGGACGAGCAGCGCTGTTCACAGGCAGAGCAGGGAGCCCTGCCTGCACCGCATCCATCGCTGAGCCGGCGCCGCCGATTGCAGGTAGGACCGACTTCCCTGCTCTTTCCCCCGGCCCTCTCCATAAATTTAGTCCCCGGTCTCGGCCTAGTCGATCCTGCGTCCTAGCCACGCCCCCCTGCAGCGCTATTGGCCGCCGGTCGTCTCCCTCTGTACCTCCCACTGCTCTGCCTCCTGGCTGATGGTGGGGGCTGTAAATCCTCCTGGCTTTTTCGCGCCGGAATCCTGCTCCTCCCCCAGCCTCCTCCAGCGTCCCCTCGCCATTTTAGCCTGCCTCTGGTCCCCTGAGGCTGCAGCGCGCCGGCGTTCTGAGTTTTCTGGCCAGCTCATTCCTGGACTCCACTTCTGGACTGGTGGGCAGCACGCAGGACCTGGGTAAGCTCTGCTCCTAAGGAGTAGCCCTCACTAGGTAGCATTCTCTGAGTTTAGGGACGAGTTAACCCTCTCCTGTCTCCTTCCTAGCAGCCACCAGGGAGAGTACCTGTTTGCACCATGCCTAAGGCTAAGCCCACCCAATCCAAGTAGGCCCCCTTTGCACTATTTTTTGCATGCTCCTCCTGCAGCTCCAAATTTTCCCAGGGTCAGGACGCCCCACTATGCTCCGTCTGTTCTACAGACGCGCAGCCTCCGCAGAACTCCGCGGCCGACGTTTCTGATACCGCAGACGCCACAGCGCCATATGCTGCAGGGCCCTGCGTCCCGCCCCCCCCCCCCGACTGGCTAGCGTCCCTGTCCCAGTCCGTAGATTCCCTCTCTGAGGCTTCTCGGACCATCGCGCAAGCTCTACGCCTGCTGCCGACGCTCGCCCAGATTCCCGCAGACCCGGCGCAATTGCCTCCGGAGCAGGTGAGCCCCGTTGCAGGGTCCTCCTCTGCTGCTCAGAAACGGACCCGCCAGGTCTCGTCCTCAGACTCTTCCCAGGTTTCACCTTCATCCCCAGGTCCAGACCGTAGAGTCCTCCAGGGAGGCTTCTGACTGCTCCGAGGATGATTCCGATGCGGTACCCCTGCAGGACTCAGAGCAGGCGGCCGATATCCGGCACATGGTAAATAGCCTGATAGAAGCAGTAAACCAGACCTTGAAGGTACAGGTGGACCCAGTCTCCTCCCAGAGCACCCAGATCTCCTTTAAGCGGGTGAAGCGGGCCCAGAACACATTCAGCGGACATCCAGAATTCGCTGAGTTACTGCGCAGCCACAGGCAACAGCCGGACAGGGTATTTACCAGCGGTAAGTCCATCGATTTGCATTATCCCTTTCCTGAGGGTCTTAGAAAGGATTGGGCAGGTTCCCCTGTGGTCGACCCCCCAATCTCCCGCCTGTCTTCTCACACAGTCCTTCCACTCACTAACGGTACGTCTCTCAAAGACCCTACGGACCGTACTATTGACAGGTTGGCCCGTTCCGCCTTCGAGGCAGCGGGCTCATCCCTCTCTCCGGCCTTCGCCTCGGTTTGGGTTGCGAAGGCCCTGATGTCCTGGGCGGACACGCTACGCTGCGGTCTCCGCGCCATTCCTGCCAATCCGGACCTGGTTCCCATCGCCTCGCAGATTTCCCTCGCGGGTGAGTACTTGCTCAATGCAGCCCTGGCGTCTGCAAGTTGCGCGACCCAGGCCGCCAGCAACAATGTGGCCATCCGTCGAGCCCTTTGGCTCCGGTCCTGGAACGCGGATGCGGCCTCTAAGAAGTCACTAACTTCTCTGCCCTTCCTAGGGGAGCGTCTCTTCGGAGATAGGCTGGACCAGCTGATCTCCGATGCAACGGGAGGAAAGAGTACATCTCTCCCCCAATTGCGTCCCAAGCGCTTCCAGAATCGGCGCTCCACCGCTCGTTTCCGGCCCTTTCGCAGCTTCAGCTCCAATCCCCAGCCGCGGAAAAGCCGCTCTCCTCCGAGAGACAGGAAGACCCCGTCATTCAAGACCAATCCCGCCTGGCGTTCACGCCCCCGCCAGTCCACGAGATCCTCTTCCGGTTACCGCCGTCGTTCATCCAAGTGACTCGCGGTCGGCGCGCAACAGCGCCAGACTTGTGGGAGGGCGTCTGTCTCGTTTTCAGCATGTGTGGATCCCCCTGACCGCCGATGCCTGGGTCAGAGAGATCATCACATCAGGCTACAAAATAGAATTCGAGGCAAAGCCACCGAGACGTTTTTTCCTATCTCGCCCTCCCGAGTCTACCGCGCGGGCTCGCGCGTTCTTTCACTCCATAGACTCCCTCCTCCGAACCGGAGTCGTGGTACCAGTCCCTCCCGCAGAGCGTTTCAAGGGGTTCTATTCCAACCTTTTCGTGGTCCCCAAAAAGGACGGCTCTGTCCGTCCCGTCCTCGACCTAAAGCTTCTGAACAGGTCGGTGAGACCTCGGCCGTTTCGAATGGAGTCACTCCGGTCCGTCATCGCGTCCATGGAGGTAGGCGAATTCCTGGCATCGCTGGATATTCAAGACGCCTATCTTCACGTCCCGATAGCCACCTCTCACCAACAGTTCCTCCGCTTTGCGATAGCGGAAGATCACTTCCAGTTCACGGCTCTTCCCTTCGGCCTCGCATCCGCACCCAGGGTCTTTACGAAGATCATGGCTGCTGCCATGTCCGTCCTGCATGCCAGGGGTGTCATGGTCATCCCGTACTTGGACGATATGTTGATAAAGGGCTCTTCCTTCGAGGACTGTCGTCTTGGGGTTCAGGTCACGATCGACACCCTTTCACGGTTAGGGTGGCTGATAAATCGGAAGAAGTCCTCTCTGATCCCGGCCCGTCGGATCACCTTTTTAGGCATGGTATTCGATACCATCCAAGGGCGAGTTTTCCTCACACAGGAGAAGATCTCCTCCCTACAACGAGGACTCCGCGCTCTCCGGCGTCAGCGCCAAGTGTCCATCAGGTTCGGCATGCGAGTCCTCGGTCGTATGGTGGCGGCGATGGAAGCGGTACCCTTTGCACAGTTCCATCTCCGACCCCTCCAGCTGGCCTTGCTGAAGAAGTGGGACAGATCTCCCTTTTCTCTGGACCGCAGGTTTCATCTTTCGCCGGAGACCCGCCACTCCCTCCGTTGGTGGCTCAATCAGCGCAACCTCGCATCAGGGAGGTCTTTCCTCCCGCTCCACTGGAAGATAGTGACCACCGACGCCAGTCTCCAGGGCTGGGGAGCAGTGTTTCGACATCACACAGCGCAGGGCCGATGGTCACCGAGAGAGAGTTGCCTCCAGATCAACATTTTGGAGATAAGAGCCATCCGGCTAGCCTTGCAGCAGTTTCGGCACCTCGTACAGGGTTGCCCGGTCAGGATCCAGTCGGACAATGCGACGGCGGTGGCGTACCAAGGCGGCACAAGAAGTGTCGGGGCGATGCGAGAAGTCAAGAAGATCTTGCACTGGGCCGAGTGTCATCACTCCCTGATCTCAGCGGTACACATCCCAGGCGTGGACAATTGGGCGGCGGACTTCCTCAGCAGGGAAGGCCTCGCCTCCGGAGAATGGTCCCTCAACCGGGAAGTCTTCAACCAGATCTGCGACAGATGGGGAGTTCCGGACGTGGACCTAATGGCCTCCCGGTTCAACCGTCAGGTTCCGCACTTTGTAGCACGGTGCCGCGACCGCTTGGCTTTAGGAGTCGACGCCCTCACCCTGTCATGGAGCCAGTTCAGTCTCCCGTACATCTTCCCTCCGCTCCCTCTAATTCCGAGGGTCCTCAAGAAGATCAAGGCGGAAGGGATACCGGTCATCCTAGTGGCTCCGGACTGGCCCAGGCGAGCATGGTTCGCGGAACTAACTCAGCTCCTCGCAGACGCTCCGTGGCGCCTTCCAGACCGTCCAGATCTCCTGCAGCAGGGGCCTCTCTTCCATCAGAACTCACAGGTCCTAAATTTGACGGCCTGGCCATTGAATCCTGGGTTCTAGCTAAGGCTGGTTTTTCCTCAAGAGTGATTCAGACAATGATTAGGGCCAGGAAGCCATCTTCATCAAAGATTTACCACCGCACGTGGAAGGTTTTCTTCAGGTGGTGTGAAGAGCAGAATATTTCTTCTCCTCTCGACTTCTCCCTTCCTTCCCTATTGGCATTCTTGCAGTCAGGCCTAGATGCGGGTCTCTCGCTCGCAACACTAAAGGGCCAGATATCGGCGTTATCAATCCTGTTTCAGAAGCCACTGGCCGCTCGTTCACAGGTTAAGACCTTCATCCAGGGAGTTGCCCACCTGGCACCGCCGTACCGGCGGCCTCTAGAACCGTGGGACCTTAATCTAGTCCTAGGGTCACTTCAGGGCTCCCCATTCGAGCCCTTGCGAGAATCTTCCCTTTCTCACCTGTCATGGAAGGTGGTGTTTCTTGTTGCCATCACTTCTATTCGCAGGACGTCAGAGGCTGGCAGCTCTCTCTTGTCGTTCCCGCCTTTTTGATTTTTCACACAGGACAAAGCGGTTCTCCGGCCAGAATCCCGCTTTTCTCTCCAAAGGTGGTCTCCCCGTTCCATCTTAACGAGGAAATCGTCCTTCCGTCCTTCTGTCCTGGCCCCTCTTCACAGCTTGGAGAGGTCCTTGCACACCCTGGACCTAGTGCGTGCACTTAGAATTTATGTCTCCAGAACCGCGCCGTTCCGTAAGTCAGATGGTCTGTTTGTTCTCCCTTCTGGTCCCCAAGAAGGGTGAATCGGCATCCAAGGCCACAATTGCCAGATGGATCCGTTCCGCCATATCAGAGGCCTATCGGATTCGGGACAAGTCTCCGCCGCGGGGGGTAAAGGCGCACTCTACCCGCGCAGTGGGGAGCCTCTTGGGCGATTAGGCATCAGGCGTCGGCCGACCAGGTCTGCAAGGCCGCCCACCTGGTCTAGCCCTGCACACCTTTACTAGGTTCTACCAGGTTCACAACCCAAGCATCGGCAGATGCTATTTTTGGAGAAAAGGTCTTGCAGGCAGCAGTTGCACACCTGTAATAGGGTGGCAGCATTCAATTATAGTGCAAGCCCGCCGAGGGAGGTTGTTGTTTTTTCTTCCTCTGCGGGTTTTTCGGTATTCCCACCCAGGGACTGCTTTTTGGACGTCCCATGGGTTCCTGTGTCCCCCAATGAAACGATAGAGAAAGTAGGATTTTTGTGTACTCACCGTAAAATCTCTTTCTCTGAGTTTTCATTGGGGGACACAGCACCCACCCCTGCTTGGTTTTTTGGTTGATTCAATTGCATTTGCCGGCTATTTTTTTCAGTGGTCTTATGTTCATAGACCTCTTGTTTGCACGGCTGCATTGTTTTAGTTACAAACTTGTGTTGTATGTATGGTGATTCTGGTACTCCTCCTACTGCTTGTGCACCAACTGATCTGAGCCCGCCTCCGGCTCGGGGTGTATGCTGCTAGGGAGGAGCTAACTTTTTTATGTTTACTTAGTGTCAGCCTCCTAGTGACAGCAGCATAACCCATGGTCCTGTGTCCCCCCAATGAAGACTCAGAGAAAGAGATTTTTACGGTGAGTACACAAAAATCCTACTATTTTGATTTGTACTAAATCTAATGTCCCACGTTAAAGAGCTTTAATAGACTATAAAAGTTGACGGACATTAGTCTACTGCTCTGTTTACACGGGCTAACAAAGCTGATGGAAACAGAACCATCATTACAATCATGTTGTTCCTCATTTATGTCAGGCGATATGCTATCCATAACAATTATTTTTATACCGTCATAATCTAACCTGTTTCTCCTAGCAGGATTTTGGGGGCTTTTTTGAGGATGGTTTAAATAGAAGCCCTACTCCAAAAATAAGCCCTTGTTGCAGTTCCATAATGAACTGCCCAAGCAGCTAAAAAAAAAGGGAATTTTGTTTACTTACCGTAAATTCCTTTTCTTCTAGCTCCTATTGGGAGACCCAGACAATTGAGACCCAGACAATTGGGTGTATAGCTTCTGCCTCCGGAGGCCACACAAAGTATTACACTTTTAAAAAAGTGTAACCCCTCCCCTCTGCCTATACACCCTCCCGTGGACCACGGGCTCCTCAGTTTTGGTGCAGAAAAGCAGGAAGTAGAAAACTTATAAATTGGGTCTAGGGTAAATTCAATCCGAAGGATGTTTCGGAGAACTGAAGACCATGAACCCAAAGAACAAATTAACATCAACAACATGTGTACACAAAAGAACAACCAGCCCGAAGGGCACAGGGGGTGGGTGCTGGGTCTCCCAATAGGAGCTAGAAGAAAAGGAATTTACGGTAAGTAAACAAAATTCCCTTTTTCTTTGTCTCGCTCCATTGGGAGACCCAGACAATTGGGACGTCCAAAGAGCATAGTCCCTGGGTGGGTAACAGAATACCTCAATAATAAGAGCCGAAAACGGCCCCCTCTTACAGGTGGGCAACCGCCGCCTGGAGGACTCGCCTACCTAGACTGGCGTCTGCCGAAGCATAGGTATGCACTTGATAGTGCTTCGTGAGAAGTGTGCAGACTAGACCACGTAGCTGCCTGACACACCTGCTGAGCCGTCGCCCGGTGTCGCAATGCCCAGGACGCACCTACGGCTCTGGTAGAATGAGCTTTCAACCCTGAAGGAAGCGGAAGCCCAGAAGTACGGTAGGCCTCGAGAATCGGTTCCTTGATCCACCGAGCCAAGGTTGACTTGAGCCTGAGAGCCCTTACGCTGGCCAGCGACAAGGACAAAGAGCGCGTCTGAACGGCGCAGGGGCGCCGTGCGAGACACTTAGAAACGGAGTGCTCTCACTAGATCCAAAGAGTGCAAATCCTTTTCACACTGGTGAATTGGATTAGAGCAAAAGGAAGGCAAGGAGATATCCTGATTTAGATGAAAAGGGGATACCACCTTAGGGAGAAATTCCGGGACAGGACGCAGAACCACCTTATCCTGGTGGAAAACCAGGAAGGGAGCTTTGCATGACAGCGCTGCAAGCTCAGACACTCTCCGAAGTGATGTGACTGCCACCAGGAAGGCCACCTTCTGGGAAAGACGGGAGAGAGAGACATCCCGCAGCGGCTCAAAAGGCTGCTTTTGAAGAGCCGTCAGGACCCTGTTAAGATCCCAAGGTTCCAACGGACGTTTGTAAGGTGGGACCATGTGGCAACCCCCTGCAGGAACGTGCGGCACCTGCGGAAGCCTGGCTAGACGCTTTTGAGAAAAAACACGGGAGAGCGCCGACACTTGGCCCTTGAGAGAGCCGAGGGACAAACCCTTGTCCATTCCAGATTGTAGGAATGAAAGGAATGTGGGTACAGGCAAAACGGCCATGGAGGAAATCCGTTATCAGAGCACCAGGATAAGAAGATTTGCCAAGACCTGTAATAGATCTTGGCGGACGTTGGCTTCCTGGCTTGTCTCATGGTGGCAATGACATCCTGAGATAACCCTGAAGACGCTAGGAGCCAGGAATCAATGGCCACACAGTCAGGTTGAGGGCCACAGAATTCAGATGGAAAAACGGGCCTTGTGACAGCAAGTCTGGGCGGTCCTGGAAGTGCCCACCGGTTGACCCACCGTGAGATGCCACAGATCCGGATACCACGACCGCCTCGGCCAGTCTGGAGCGACGACTGGCCAGACTCCTAGCCTTCCGTACGCCGCAATGGGTAACCTCAACCGTTAACAAACACCGCCAATACAGTGGGGTGAGAAGGGAGCATGCTGGGGGCCCTGTAATATGGGCCCTCTTTTCTTCCATCCGATATAGTCAGCAGCGTACTGCTGACTAAACAGTGGAGCTATGCGTGGATGTCTGACCTCCTTCGCACAAAGCTTGAAAACTGAGCAGCCCGTGATCCCACGGGGGGTGTATAGCCAGAAGGCGGGAGGGGCCTTACACTTTTTAGTGTAATGCTTTGTGTGGCCTCCGGAGGCAGTAGCTATACACCCAATCGTCTGGGTCTCCCAATGGAGCGCCGAAGAAATAACTTTTTTTGAATTTACCAAATAGCTGCAATGAAACAAGGAGTAAAAAAATGTAAAAGGGGTGTGAATACTTTCCGTACCAACCGTTTGTGTGTGTGTGTATATATATATATATATAGTATATAGTATACTAGTATATACTATATATATATATAGTATGTGTGTGTGTGTGTGTGTGTGTGTGTGTGTATACATACAAGCACACACATACAGTGCCTACAAGTAGTATTCAACCCCCTGCAGATTTAGCAGGTTTACACATTCGGAATTAACTTGGCATTGTGACATTTGGACTGTAGATCAGCCTGGAAGTGTGAAATGCACTGCAGCAAAAAAGAATGTTATTTCTTTTTTTATTTTTTTTTTTTAAATTGTGAAAAGTTTATTCAGAGGGTCATTTATTATTCAACCCCTCAAACCACAAGAATTTCTGTTGGTTCCCCTAAAGTATTAAGAAGTATTTCAGGCACAAAGAACAATGAGCTTCACATGTTTGGATTAATTATCTCTTTTTCCAGCCTTTTCTGACTAATTAAGACCCTCCCCAAACTTGTGAACAGCACTCATACTTGGTCAACATGGGAAAGACAAAGGAGCATTCCAAGGCCATCAGAGACAAGATCGTGGAGGGTCACAAGGCTGGCAAGGGGTACAAAACCCTTTCCAAGGAGTTGGGCCTACCTGTCTCCACTGTTGGGAGCATCATCCAGAAGTGGAAGGCTTATGGAAACTACTGTTAGCCTTCCACGGCCTGGACAGCCTTTGAAAGTTTTCCACCCGTGCCGAGGCCAGGCTTGTCCGAAGAGTCAAGGCTAACCCAAGGACAACAAGGAAGGGAGCTCCGGGAAGATCTCATGGCAGTGGGGACATTGGTTTCAGTCAATACCATAAGTAACGTACTCCACCGCAATGGTCCTCCGTTCCAGACGAGCCCGTAAGGTACCTTTACTTTCAAAGCGTCATGTCAGTCAAGGCTCGTCTACAGTTTGCTCATGATCACTTTGGAGGACTCTGAGACAGACTGGTTCAAGGTTCTCTGGTCTGATGAGACCAAGATCGAGATCTTTGGTGCCAACCACACACACGTGACGTTTGGAGACTGGATGGCACTGCATTACGACCCCAAGAATACCATCCCTACAGTCAAGCATGGTGGTGGCAGCATCATGCTGTGGGGGCTGTTTCTCAGCCAAGGGGCCTGGCAATATGGTCCGCATCTATGGGAAGATGGATAGCACGGCCTACCTGGAGATTTTGGCCAAGAACCTCCGCTCCTCCATCAAGGATCTTAAGATGGGTCGTGATTTCATCTTCCAACAAGACAACGACCCAAAGCACACAGCCAAGAAAACCAAGGCCTGGTTCAAAAGGGGAAAAAATCAAGGTGTTGCAGTGGCCTAGTCAGTCTCCTGACCTTAACCCAATTGAAAACTTGTGGAAGGAGCTCAAGATTAAAGTCCACATGAGACCACCCAAAGAACCTAGATAACTTGGAGAAGATCTGCATGGAGGAGTGGGCCAAGATAACTCCAGAGACCTGTGCCGGCCTGATCAGGTCTTATAAAAGACGATTATTAGCCTGTAATTGCAAACAAGGGTTATTCCACAAAATATATTAACCTAGGGGTTGAATAATAATTGACCCACACTTTTATGTTTAAAATTATTAAAATTTAACTGAGCAACATAACTTGTTGGTTTGTAAGATTTATGCATCTGTTAATAAATCCTGCTCTTGTTTGAAGTTTGCAGGCTCTAACTTATTTGCATCTTATCAAACCTGCTAAATCTGCAGGGGGTTGAAATACTACTTGTAGGCACTGTATACACAAAAGACAGAGATGCAGGAGGAAGAAATAAATAAGCTGATATGGAATAAAATATCGGATCCTTATACAGTCACATACTATCAGAACCCCCTATAATAAACTATACATCTATAACTATATTACCCTATGTGTTTCCTTCAAGTTCTCTACTTCCATATTGCGGACATCCAGAGTACTTCTTAACACAACTAATTCTTCCCCCTGTTGTCTGCTTGCGTCCTGTATACAACACGAAGACACAAGTATTGTTACCGAGCTCAATGATGTACCCCAGCAGTCCTTTCTGAAACAATGTAAATCCACATGGTCCAGCTGACGCTTACCGTCCCATACAGTTTTACATCTTTATCACCATAACAGTGCTAAGTTTCATCATTGAAATGGCATCTAAATTGCACAACATAGTCACATATTACTGTCATTTTACTTTCCCCAAAAATAAGAAAAATGAGTCTCTGGTGCCATATTTTGGAAGCAGCTACTCTGTAAATGAGTGTCAGACCGTGGCAGTTGGTAAAAGCTGGGAGCAAATGTGGGGTTTCCCTTAGATTTGGCAAAGGGTGGTCTATCCCCTGACCCTTGTTTTTTGCCTTCTGGTCCTAAGGGATGTGAAAATATTTGTTGGAGGCCCTTTTTCCCATGGAGAGGGCTCGCACAATATCTTATGCTTTTCCAGTTTTTTTGCACGGCCACACTACATTTGCACTTGAATGAAGAGCGCTTGACCTCTCGGCTTTACAAATTATATATAAGTACACCCTATACCTATCCTTCTGATGTGAACCCCATATAACAGACATTCACCTGCCTGCTCGGCTCCAGTTGCAGTTCCAAGCCCAGCATCCGATCTTCAGAAGACACGAGTTGTTCTCTCAGATCTTTCTCTGCTTTTTTCGGCTGCCGTCTTTTCTCCGAAGAAATAATGAAATCATTAAGTAAACATTCACGTGAAGCTCATATTTTCTGCTGTGTTAAACTCAGATTACCGTTAATGACAGCTAAAGCTCTACCTGGAATGGCTATACCCCAGTCAGCTACACAGGGGCTATCAGTCCAAGGATGGATGAATATTAGTAACTGCAGATTTTGATTATTTCTATTGATGTCTATAAAATGTATTGTTAATCACGTAAAATTTAGTTCCTGTACTAGATTATTCAATCTGTAGATTCTCTGTACCATAAAATGGTCCTCCATGTTCTCATGGTTTAGACCTCCTCTTCCATGTTATGCACACGGAAAATTCTATTTCTTGTTAAAGCAACACTTGTAGCATAAAATACCTGCAATAATTAAACCGGGCCACAGCCAATGAGAAAGGGGAGGGGGTCAGAGAAACCAAAGAATAATCCCCATTAAAAAATAACTTTTAATATTGCCATTAAAAAGGTCAACAAAACACACAATATGGTATATGCAGGGTGTATAATAACAAGGGCTAGGAGGGAGAAGGGAAACATACTATCCCTATATATCCCTAAATAAGTTCTCCCTACCTAGCAATGGAGGGGTAGATCGCCCTAGGGTTGTGCGTGGCCCCATTAACCGACGGGAGACCCTGAATGACCCTATAAAACCCTGCACAGGTCAAACAAACACCAAATAATTACAAAAAAGCCTCATCAATATAAGATGGAGACATCAAAAACTTATCTGGGGATGTCCACAACAGAGTCC
>NW_027444077.1:0-29774 GCF_048569485.1 Anomaloglossus baeobatrachus | reverse complement strand
TCAGTATTCACACAGCAGTTTCTGCTATTTCATGTATTCCCCTTACATAGTCACTGGTGTGCATACCTTATCTCCCCATAGTGCCTGGGATCTGACCCAGACACTAGCAGTTTTGCACTCCTACCCAAAACTGGGCTGTTCCCTGAACTCACTACCTCCACGGTTCAACTCTTAACTGAACTTCAACTAACTAACTGGTTTTCCCACCTCCAGGCCTGTGAACTCCTTGGTGGGTGGGGCCAACCGCCTGGCACCGCCCCACCTGGTGTGGACATCAGCCCCTGGAGGGAGGCAACAACGGTTTTGTGTCTGACTAGTGTAACTATCCGGGAAAGGGGGTGTGTGTGTGTGTTATGTCTGTGACTAACTGGCTAGTCCAGGGCGTCACACTTGCACCCCCTTCTTGTGATGTGAAGGTGTGTAGTCAGTGCCTACGTGTAATTCCTGACACCACTCCTCTGGCTGACTTGGTGAGCTGTCACTGACTGGGTGGGGTGCAGTAATGGTGGATGCTGCTGCTGCTTGGATAGCATGTGTATCTACTGTGAACAGCTTATCAATGGTGGCAAATCGGGGCAGCTTAACCTCTTGCTCTCCGCAGTTCAACACTCTCACGCGCACTCTTCCCTTCCGTATTAATGAATAAAACTGTGATATAAATAGTATATAGATACCCCACAAATGCAGATAAAGGTAGGTTATGGGAAAAGGGAGAAGAGGGAAACAGGAAAATAGTGTAATAAAGTATACCTTCCAGGGGGGAGAGGAAATGGCAGCACAGCCAGTGGAGGTGAAGCAAGGGGAAGCCTGCAACTAAATTGTTGAGAGCATTATCACATGGTGACTGAGCCTGATTGTAACGGGAGCATAGAGGTGCCGATCCTGTCTTACCTGCGTTGGTGTAGAAGTGGGTTTCCAGTGGTGGAGTCAGCTGTGTGCAGTGGTGGCTGTGGGTTCTTTTATGTGCGACCGTAGTAATAGCTGCGCCCACTTCCTGTATGGGAGTGGAATGCAGTGAGGCTAATGGAACGCACGTCCACGTGCCGCGCCCCTGAAGGTAATACCGATCATTGAATACAAAAAAATTTCTCATACTACTGTATGGGGGTCCCTATATTTAATATGATATCCAAGCCACAGCATCCACCGTTACTTCACCACACCCATTCAGTGACAGCTCACCAAGTCAACCAGAGGAGTGGTGTAAGGAATTACACGTAGGCACTGACTCCACACCTTCACATCACAAGAAGCGGGTCCACAGGGTAGTGCAAGAATACGAGCAAGTCTTCAGCAAACATCCGCTAGACTTTGGGAGAATAAAAGGGGTCCATATTCATGGTTTAAGAACTTGGGTTCTAACGTGCCCAGAGTATGCTCCACTCTATGCTCCCTTTACAATCAGGCTCAGTCACCATGTGATAACGCTCTCAACTCTTTAGTTGCAGGCTTCCTTTTGCTTCACCTCCACTGGCTGTGCTGCCATTTCCTCTCACCCCCAGAAGGTATACTTTATTACACTATTTTCCTCTTTCCCTGTTCCCCCTTTTCCCATAACCTACCTTTATTTACAATTGTGGGGTATCTATATGATATTTACATCATAGTTTTATTCATTAGTGCGGAAGGGAAGAGTGCCCGTGAGAGTGTTAAACTGCGGAGAGCAGGAGGTTAAGCTGCCCCGACTTGCCACCATTGATAAGCTGTTCACAGTAGATACACATGCTATCCAAGTAGCAGCATCCACTATTACTGCACCCCACCCAGTCAGTGACTGCTCACCAAGTCAGCCAGAGGAGTGGTGTAAGGAATTACACGTAGGCACTGACTCCACACCTTCACATCACAAGAAGCGGGTCCACAGGGTAGTGCAAGAATACGAGCGAGCAAGTCTTCAGCAAACATCCGCTAGATTTTGGGGGAATAAAAGGGGTCCAACACTACATCCCCACAGGTGCACACCCACCCATCAAAGAGAGCTATAAGCCAATACCACCTTCACATTACCAGTGTACCAAGGACATGTTGAGCAACATGAAGGCGGCTGGGGTTATCCGTGACAGTTGTAGCCTTTGGGCAGCTCCGTTGGTCCTGTTAAAGAAGAAGGACAGCACCACTCCCCCGTATTGAGGAATCGCTAGCTGCATTGAGAACTGCAAATTATTTTTCTACCCTTGATCTCACTAGTCACTATTGGCTAGTGTCCGTTGCTGAGGCAGACCGGGGGAAGACCGCCTTTGCCACCCCTATGGCGCTGGAGGTCGGCAGACTGTTGTTCAAAAGCAGTGTCTGACGAACAAATTTGCTTCATCCTGAGGAACTGGCCAGTCGGTACGGCCCGGATGGTGGAGGGGGTATGAGCAGAAGAAGCATGCAGCAGTGCGTTGACTGATGTTTCCTTCCTATGGACGTCGGTCTGAACAATTCGCTCAGAACCGAATGAAATTTTAATATCCAGGAAGTCAACGCAACTGCTGCTATGCTTATGCGTCAATCTGATGTTAAAGGTGTTGTTATTAAGTTCCTCCATAAATGTCTCGAGCTGCTCCACAGTGCCCTGCCAAAAAATCAAAATATCATCAATATACCTTAGCCAGCACTGCACATGGGCGCCAGCCCCTGCACCTCCGTCACCAAAAACCAACCAATCCCAGTACCTCTGCCTTCTATCTAGGTGCCTTGAGTTATGTCCTGTAAACTGTCACAGCGACCCAGACACACATGTGTAGTAGGGGAATATCCCTGCTGAGATGCCAGTGCTAGAGCACTCGTTTGCTGTGGAGTTGAACGCTATGTGAGCAGTTCTTACCTTCAATGAGCAGAAGTCTCTTTTTTCAGATTTCAATATCTCTGTGGGTATCTGGCAGAAATATGGAATACTCTTTACTGCTAAGACCCTGTACACCACTCCCACTAAAGGGGGCTTTACACGCTGCGACATCGCTAATGCGGAGTCGTTGGGGTCACGGAATTTGTGACGCACATCCGGCCGCATTAGCGATGTTGCTGCGTGTGACACCGATGAGCGATTTTGCATCGTTTCAAAAACGTGCAAAATCGCTCATCGGTGACATGGGTCTCCATTCTCGATTATCGTTACTGCAGCAGTAACGATGTAGTTCGTCGCTCCTGCGGCAGCACACATCACTCCGTGTGACACCGCAGAAACGAGGAACCTCTCCTTACCTGCCTCCCAGCCGCTATGAGGAAGGAAGGAGGTGGGCGGGATGTTCCGGCCACTCATCTCCGCCCCTCCGCTGCTATTGGGCGGTCGCTCAGTGACGTCGCTGTGACGCCGCACGGACCGCCCCCTTAGAAAGGAGGCGGTTCGCCGGTCACAGCGACGTCGCCGGTCAGGTAAGTATGTGTGACGGGTCTGGTCGGTGTTGTGCGGCATGGGCAGCGATTTACCCGTGTCGCGCAACAGATGGGGCGGGTACCCACACTAGCGATATCGGGACCGATATCGCAGTGTGTAAAGTAGCCTTTAGTCACATGACCAAGACTGTATCTGTGTCCCTACAACACACTTGAGACAAATGTGTGTGTGAGCCTGCATTGTGGGGTATATATAATATATTATAGAGCTGGGAAGGATCATTCTAAGCAGTGAGCTGTTCCAGTATTTGTAGGAAAATACCCAGTAGAAGCATCAAACACAGCACCAATACCTCCCATCAGTATCCCACCACAGTGCCATGTAACCCATGCCCTACACTCCCATCTACACCAATACTATACAGGCACAAACTAGTATATCTGACTAAAAGCCCCCAAAATATGAAGAACGGCCTATAGTTGAGTGTGGATATAAAATCTATGTGAGCAGAGCTAGAATAGAAATCACTGATCGCATTGAAGTCATTCTGACCATAAATCACCATGATATCAAGGTGAGGAGTTGTGTGTTACTGCTGGGAGGAAAGGGTTAACAGTGGAATATTAAGGTGCATTTCTGTGTGCAGTGTTACTAGTCAATGTAACAATTCAATATGAGCTGCTCTTGGTGCCGGGGGAGGGAGATGCTCTCCTGAGCAAGATAGATGGGGAATGAACATGATATCTATATAGTGTAAGGCAGGGGGTCTCAAACTCGGCTGGGTGTATGGGCCGCACAGAGGAAAAAAATAATTTGGGGGGCTGCATTCTTTGCAGGACAAAGTGACATTTTTATTGGTACCATATATATATATTTTTTTCACACACCTTTGGATGACTGATTTTCAACATTTTTCACTTGTTTATTATAACAAATGTGCACATTCTTTGGTTAAATCTAAAAAAAAAAAATTTGATGTTAAAAAAAAGTCATGCCTTATTTTGTTTTTTTTTACATTTTATCCCTTTCTTTTAACTAATAGTGTTACAATTATGACGCTAGCGTTTTGTGAAGGGAATGCTTTGCCTACTTCCGTGACTATGGCCTTCCGGAACTGCTGCATTTTGGCTGACCTCTCCGCCTCGGGAATAAGAGACATAAAGTTCTCCTTGTAGCGTGGGTCTAACAGTGTTACCAACCAGTAATGATTGTCGGCCAAGATGTTCTTAACGCGAGGGTCACGAGACAGGCAGCTTACCATAAAGTCATCCATGTGCGCCAGACTCTTAACAGCCATCACTTCAGTATCCAGACCAACACGATGACTGAACATGCTGTCCTCCTCCTTCTCCTCCTCCTCCTCCTCCTCCTCCTCCTCATCATCTACCCTGTCCTCTGGCCAGCCACGCTGAACTGAGCATATGATTGGTATGCATGTCATATCCTCAATTTGGCCGGAGAGTTGCTCCATGTCTTCATCCTCCTCCTCGTCATAGTCCTCCACTGCACGTTGTGATGAGACGAGGCTGGACTGTGTGTTATCACCCACACCCACTACTGTTTCTTGCTCCAACTCATCGTGTTCCGCCTGCAATGCATCATGTTTGGTTTTGAGCAGAGACCGTTTTAGAAGGCAGAGAAGCGGTATGGTGACGCTAATAATGGCGTCATCGCCGCTCACCATCTTGGTGGAGTCCTCAAAGTTTTGGAGGATGGTACATAGGTCGGACATCCATCTCCACTCCTCAGGTGTTATGTGTGGAGTTTGACCCATTTCCCGACGGCTTAGGTGATGCAGGTACTCAACAACTGCCCTCTTCTGCTCACATATCCTGATCAACATGTGCAGAGTTGAATTCCAACGCGTGGGGACATCACACACCAGTCTGTGAGCCGGAAGATGCAAACGACGCTGAAAGCCGGCAAGGCCGGCTGAAGCAGTAGGTGACTTTCGAAAATGTGCAGACAGGCAGCGAACTTTTACCAGCAGATCAGACAGCTCTGGGTATGACTTTAGAAACCGCTGAACCACGAGGTTGAGCACATGGGCCATGCATGGAACATGTGTCAGCTGGCCTCGCCTCAAAGCCGCCACCAGGTTCCGGCCATTGTCACACACAACCTTTCCTGGCTTTAGGTTCAGAGGTGTGAGCCAGTGATCTGCATGCTGTTTTAGAGCTGTCCACACCTCTTCTGCATTGTGGGGTTTGTCACCTATGCAGATTAGCTGCAGCACAGTCTGTTGCCGCTTCGCCGAGGCAGTGCTGCAGTGCTTCCAGCTTGGGACTGGTGTGGAGGGTAAAGTGGATGAGGATGCGCAGGAGGAGGAGGAGGCTGAAGAGCATGACATTCCGGAGCTGTAGAGTGTGGGTGAAACCCTGACTGAGGTAGGGCCTGCAAACCTTGGTGTGGGAAGGACTTGTTCCGTTCCTCGCTCAAACTGGGTCCCAGCTGGGCTGGGCTGGGTCCCTACCCGGCTGGGTAGGGCGTTGTGGGGGGTTTGTCTATCTCCGTTTGAGGTGAGTTTGTTTAAGTTAGCCTTTCTTTGGCGTTTTTTAGAGCCCTGCGGGTTGGGGAGTTGGTATCGCCCAGTAAGGCGTTCCCCGGGGGCTTGGATTGGGGTGACATTATGTCAGTGGAAAACGGAGTTGAATTTTGGATTAGGAAATCGAAAACTGATCAGAGAGGTGTGGGTAGACTAGTCCGTTTGGGGATGGTTGTGGCATCTGATATGTGCCCGTTCAAGTGTCTCGGGAATTTTCAACAGATCCGTCCGAAGGTGGATGGCCCCTTATTATGTCACGAGGATGGGTCCTTTTTATCGAGATACCAATTTGTGAGTGTTTTTAGGGCATGTTTGAAGTCGTTGGGGTTAGATCCGAAGTCTTTCGGATTGGGGCAGCGACGGAGGCCTCTATATGCGGCCTACCGGAGGAGACAGTTAAGCAGATTGGTAGGTGGAAGTCGCAGCGCTTTAAGTCGTATGTACGTCCCCAGGTGGTTGTTGGCAATTGAGGGGAAAAGGGGGGGTATTAGGGTAGCAATGGGGGGGGTGAGAGTGTGTGTTTTTTGTCAATTTGGTTTGGTGAGGCAATAAAATGGTGTCGTCTGTACATTTTGTATTGCAGAAGCACCCCCTCTTCCTTCCCTGGTCTGGATCCTTGGCCACTCTTATGTGTATTGGGGAGCCCGACGAGCGGACGCGAGATGGAACGGGAGACAGCTAGGTTTTGAGAAGGACCTGGCTCTCGTGCGATGGCTCGGTGTTCGGGGGTTAGGGTGGAACAGGGTGTTGCAGGAGGTGCATAGATACGCCCGGTTGGACAGACCTCCTGACATCTTAGTGTTGCATGCCGGGGGGAATGATTTGGGTGGGCGTCCTTTTCGAATCTTGATAAAGGACATCAAACATGATTTGTTACGGTTATGGGTGTCGTTTCCAGGTCTAACGATAGTCTGGTCGGAGATAGTAGCGAGAAAGAGTTGGCAGAAAGCGCGGTCAGTTGACAGGTTGAACAAGGCGCGGGCGAAGGTTAATAGGGCGATCTCGAAGTTTGTTAGTCGGAACGGGGGTATAGCAATACGGCATGTTGAGTTGGAAAGGACGGAAGAGGAATTTTGGTTGGCTGACGGGGTACACCTTAATGCGGTGGGAACTGACTTATGGGCTCTTGGCTTGCAGGGAGGTATTGAGAGGGCCCTTTGGTTGCGGGGGGTCTCAGGCACTTGAAGGGTTTCAAGGTGCCTTCGTTGTGGTGTTGTTTATTGGTGGGTCCTTGAAGTTGGTTTAAAATTGGTTCGGGGATTCATCCGGGTATGGATCCCCTCATTGGCAGAATTGATGGTCCCCTGGTGATTTTGGGGGGGAACCCCGACGGGGTATGTCGGGGCCCCTGGGGGTGTGGTTGGGGTTGACGGAGGATTAACCCTTACCATTTGGTGCTCCTGAGCCAGTGTGGGTAACGGCTGGGAGCAAGTTGAGGTTTTTTATTGCTCGGTTATGGGAATCACCAGGGTTTTGGTAGCTTCAAGGACCTTACCACATTGCAAATTTTATTGGTTATGTATTCTTGTTAATAAAATGGCTGCTATGGCCAAAATTATCCAAAGATAAATTTGTGTCTGTGTAATTACTTTTAAATAAGAAATGGGAATGGAGGTGTGGGGTATGAAAGGAAGACCGGAGTCAACAATTCCAGGGTCAAGCATGTTTATTTGCCTAAGCTTCGTTCCAGGGTAGAAAGGGTAAGAGTGCCTTTCAGAATTCGAAGTGGTCGGACTGTACGGGCCACCAAGAACTGCAGGAGAGCTTGAACATCTTCCCATGGATTTGCGACATCCTCCCTCATCAGTTACGTAGGTAAGCAGGTTCTCAGCATTGCAGCCCATTTGTTATCTTAAGTTAGTTAAGCGGGGTTAACTAACCTGTCAGTTCAGCCTCAGGTCTAAAGCAGAGGCCTGGACTCCACTCCTTACTCCTCACTCCACAACTCTCCTTAAAAACAACTGACTCCTTTTTCCTGCCCCGGGGTCTCCAGACCCCTAGGTGGGCGTTTCCTTCCGTCTGGTCCTGCCCACTGGTGTGCCTGTCTTTCCCTGGGGGAGGTGACTAGGGTTTTCTGGTTGGCTTTGTGTGACTTAGGTGAGGGAAGTTGTTATGCGGGGGCCTATGTGTGACTACCTGCAGTGTCAGGGCGTCACATATGTATGTGTGTATGTCTGCTAAAGGAATCCGCACCGTCATATTTACAAACACAAAATGTTGACTCTATGCACAGAAGAGAGTCATTCTATTTACATGATTTGTGTTTTTTTACCTTTTAAAACTATCATTAAATGTTAAGTTTTAGTTAGGGATTTATGCTTCTGTCTGTCTCTCTCCCAGTCTCTGTCATCTGTCTGTCTCTGTGTGTCTCTATCTCTATCCATGTCTGTCTGTCTCTCTATCTCTGTCTGTCTCTCTGTGTCTGTCTGTCTCTCTCTCTCTTTGTGGCTGTCTGTTTCTATGTCTGTCTGTCTCTTTTCCAGGCCTGTCTCTTTTCCAGGTCTGTCTCTTTTCCAGGTCTGTCTCTTTCCCTGTCTGTCTGTCTCTTCCCCTGTCTGTATCTTCCCCTGTCTGTCTCTTCCCCTGTCTGTCTCTGTATTTCTTTGTCTGTCTCTGTCTTTCTCTTCCCCTGTCTGTCTCTTTCCCTGTCTCTCTCTGCCTGTCTCTCTTTGTCTCTCTCTGTCTGACTCATTCCCCGTTTGTCTCTTTCCCTGTCTATCTCTGTATTTCTTTGTCTGTCTCTATCTGTCTGTCTCTCTCTGTCTGTCTCTTCCCCTGTCTGTCTCTTTCCCTATCGGTCTGCCTTTTCTCCTGCCTGTCTCTGTATGTTTGTCTCTGTCTGTTTCCCTATCTGCCTCTGTCTCTTTCTCTGTCTCTGTCTGTCTGCCTTTTTTCCCTGTCTATCTCTGTCTGTCTCTTTCCCTGTCTGCCTCTGTCTGTTTGTCTCTGTCTCTTTCCCTGTCTGTCTATGCCTATCTGTCTCTGTCTGTTTGTCTCTCAGTCTGTGTCTGTCTCTCTCTATCTGTCTCCCCACTGACATCATATTATCTCACACATAAGCTTCTTATACTATGAATGTCCTTTGTTCTTATAGCAACCAATCACAGCTGCTATTAATAACTTGCAGCTCCCACCTCCATTCAGTTTAATGGAGGCAGGTTTTTTGGAGAGTAACTGTAAAGCGCGGGGTTAAATATTCCTGTTAAAACATAGTCTACGACGTTCCCTGAGTCACATGAGGTGTCTGCAAAATTTTGTGTTTGTAAATATGACGGTGCGGATTCCTTTAGCAGACATACACACATACATATGTGACGCCCTGACACTGCAGGTAGTCACACATAGGCCCCCGCATAACAACTTCCCTCACCTAAGTCACACAAAGCCAACCAGAAAATCCTAGTCACCTCCCCCAGGGAAAGACAGGCACACCAGTGGGCAGGACCAGACGGAAGGAAACGCCCACCTAGGGGTCTGGAGACCCCGGGGCAGGAAAAAGGAGTCAGTTGTTTTTAAGGAGAGTTGTGGAGTGAGGAGTAAGGAGTGGAGTCCAGGCCTCTGCTTTAGACCTGAGGCTGAACTGACAGGTTAGTTAACCCCGCTTAACTAACTTAAGACAACAAATGGGCTGCAATGCTGAGAACCTGCTTACCTACGTAACTGATGAGGGAGGATGTCGCAAATCCATGGGAAGATGTTCAAGCTCTCCTGCAGTTCTTGGTGGCCCGTACAGTCCGACCACTTCGAATTCTGAAAGGCACTCTTACCCTTTCTACCCTGGAACGAAGCTTAGGCAAATAAACATGCTTGACCCTGGAATTGTTGACTCCGGTCTTCCTTTCATACCCCACACCTCCATTCCCATTTCTTATTTAAAAGTAATTACACAGACACAAATTTATCTTTGGATAATTTTGGCCATAGCAGCCATTTTATTAACAAGAATACATAACCAATAAAATTTGCAATGTGGTAAGGTCCTTGAAGCTACCAAAACCCTGGTGATTCCCATAACCGAGCAATAAAAAACCTCAACTTGCTCCCAGCCGTTACCCACACTGGCTCAGGAGCACCAAATGGTAAGGGTTAATCCTCCGTCAACCCCAACCACACCCCCAGGGGCCCCGACATACCCCGTCGGGGTTCCCCCCCAAAATCACCAGGGGACCATCAATTCTGCCAATGAGGGGATCCATACCCGGATGAATCCCCGAACCAATTTTAAACCAACTTCAAGGACCCACCAATAAACAACACCACAACGAAGGCACCTTGAAACCCTTCAAGTGCCTGAGACCCCCCGCAACCAAAGGGCCCTCTCAATACCTCCCTGCAAGCCAAGAGCCCATAAGTCAGTTCCCACCGCATTAAGGTGTACCCCGTCAGCCAACCAAAATTCCTCTTCCGTCCTTTCCAACTCAACATGCCGTATTGCTATACCCCCGTTCCGACTAACAAACTTCGAGATCGCCCTATTAACCTTCGCCCGCGCCTTGTTCAACCTGTCAACTGACCGCGCTTTCTGCCAACTCTTTCTCGCTACTATCTCCGACCAGACTATCGTTAGACCTGGAAACGACACCCATAACCGTAACAAATCATGTTTGATGTCCTTTATCAAGATTCGAAAAGGACGCCCACCCAAATCATTCCCCCCGGCATGCAACACTAAGATGTCAGGAGGTCTGTCCAACCGGGCGTATCTATGCACCTCCTGCAACACCCTGTTCCACCCTAACCCCCGAACACCGAGCCATCGCACGAGAGCCAGGTCCTTCTCAAAACCTAGCTGTCTCCCGTTCCATCTCGCGTCCGCTCGTCGGGCTCCCCAATACACATAAGAGTGGCCAAGGATCCAGACCAGGGAAGGAAGAGGGGGTGCTTCTGCAATACAAAATGTACAGACGACACCATTTTATTGCCTCACCAAACCAAATTGACAAAAAACACACACTCTCACCCCCCCCATTGCTACCCTAATACCCCCCCTTTTCCCCTCAATTGCCAACAACCACCTGGGGACGTACATACGACTTAAAGCGCTGCGACTTCCACCTACCAATCTGCTTAACTGTCTCCTCCGGTAGGCCGCATATAGAGGCCTCCGTCGCTGCCCCAATCCGAAAGACTTCGGATCTAACCCCAACGACTTCAAACATGCCCTAAAAACACTCACAAATTGGTATCTCGATAAAAAGGACCCATCCTCGTGACATAATAAGGGGCCATCCACCTTCGGACGGATCTGTTGAAAATTCCCGAGACACTTGAACGGGCACATATCAGATGCCACAACCATCCCCAAACGGACTAGTCTACCCACACCTCTCTGATCAGTTTTCGATTTCCTAATCCAAAATTCAACTCCGTTTTCCACTGACATAATGTCACCCCAATCCAAGCCCCCGGGGAACGCCTTACTGGGCGATACCAACTCCCCAACCCGCAGGGCTCTAAAAAACGCCAAAGAAAGGCTAACTTAAACAAACTCACCTCAAACGGAGATAGACAAACCCCCCACAACGCCCTACCCAGCCGGGTAGGGACCCAGCCCAGCCCAGCTGGGACCCAGTTTGAGCGAGGAACGGAACAAGTCCTTCCCACACCAAGGTTTGCAGGCCCTACCTCAGTCAGGGTTTCACCCACACTCTACAGCTCCGGAATGTCATGCTCTTCAGCCTCCTCCTCCTCCTGCGCATCCTCATCCACTTTACCCTCCACACCAGTCCCAAGCTGGAAGCACTGCAGCACTGCCTCGGCGAAGCGGCAACAGACTGTGCTGCAGCTAATCTGCATAGGTGACAAACCCCACAATGCAGAAGAGGTGTGGACAGCTCTAAAACAGCATGCAGATCACTGGCTCACACCTCTGAACCTAAAGCCAGGAAAGGTTGTGTGTGACAATGGCCGGAACCTGGTGGCGGCTTTGAGGCGAGGCCAGCTGACACATGTTCCATGCATGGCCCATGTGCTCAACCTCGTGGTTCAGCGGTTTCTAAAGTCATACCCAGAGCTGTCTGATCTGCTGGTAAAAGTTCGCTGCCTGTCTGCACATTTTCGAAAGTCACCTACTGCTTCAGCCGGCCTTGCCGGCTTTCAGCGTCGTTTGCATCTTCCGGCTCACAGACTGGTGTGTGATGTCCCCACGCGTTGGAATTCAACTCTGCACATGTTGATCAGGATATGTGAGCAGAAGAGGGCAGTTGTTGAGTACCTGCATCACCTAAGCCGTCGGGAAATGGGTCAAACTCCACACATAACACCTGAGGAGTGGAGATGGATGTCCGACCTATGTACCATCCTCCAAAACTTTGAGGACTCCACCAAGATGGTGAGCGGCGATGACGCCATTATTAGCGTCACCATACCGCTTCTCTGCCTTCTAAAACGGTCTCTGCTCAAAACCAAACATGATGCATTGCAGGCGGAACACGATGAGTTGGAGCAAGAAACAGTAGTGGGTGTGGGTGATAACACACAGTCCAGCCTCGTCTCATCACAACGTGCAGTGGAGGACTATGACGAGGAGGAGGATGAAGACATGGAGCAACTCTCCGGCCAAATTGAGGATATGACATGCATACCAATCATATGCTCAGTTCAGCGTGGCTGGCCAGAGGACAGGGTAGATGATGAGGAGGAGGAGGAGGAGGAGGAGGAGGAGAAGGAGGAGGACAGCATGTTCAGTCATCGTGTTGGTCTGGATACTGAAGTGATGGCTGTTAAGAGTCTGGCGCACATGGATGACTTTATGGTAAGCTGCCTGTCTCGTGACCCTCGCGTTAAGAACATCTTGGCCGACAATCATTACTGGTTGGTAACACTGTTAGACCCACGCTACAAGGAGAACTTTATGTCTCTTATTCCCGAGGCGGAGAGGTCAGCCAAAATGCAGCAGTTCCGGAAGGCCATAGTCACGGAAGTAGGCAAAGCATTCCCTTCACAAAACGCTAGCGTCATAATTGTAACACTATTAGTTAAAAGAAAGGGATAAAATGTAAAAAAAAACAAAATAAGGCATGACTTTTTTTTAACATCAAATTTTTTTTTTTTAGATTTAACCAAAGAATGTGCACATTTGTTATAATAAACAAGTGAAAAATGTTGAAAATCAGTCATCCAAAGGTGTGTGAAAAAAATATATATATATGGTACCAATAAAAATGTCACTTTGTCCTGCAAAGAATGCAGCCCCCCAAATTATTTTTTTCCTCTGTGCGGCCCATACACCCAGCCGAGTTTGAGACCCCCTGCCTTACACTATATAGATATCATGTTCATTCCCCATCTATCTTGCTCAGGAGAGCATCTCCCTCCCCCGGCACCAAGAGCAGCTCATATTGAATTGTTACATTGACTAGTAACACTGCACACAGAAATGCACCTTAATATTCCACTGTTAACCCTTTCCTCCCAGCAGTAACACACAACTCCTCACCTTGATATCATGGTGATTTATGGTCAGAATGACTTCAATGCGATCAGTGATTTCTATTCTAGCTCTGCTCACATAGATTTTATATCCACACTCAACTATAGGCCGTTCTTCATATTTTGGGGGCTTTTAGTCAGATATACTAGTTTGTGCCTGTATAGTATTGGTGTAGATGGGAGTGTAGGGCATGGGTTACATGGCACTGTGGTGGGATACTGATGGGAGGTATTGGTGCTGTGTTTGATGCTTCTACTGGGTATTTTCCTACAAATACTGGAACAGCTCACTGCTTAGAATGATCCTTCCCAGCTCTATAATATATTATATATACCCCACAATGCAGGCTCACACACACATTTGTCTCAAGTGTGTTGTAGGGACACAGATACAGTCTTGGTCATGTGACTAAAGGCTACTTTACACACTGCGATATCGGTCCCGATATCGCTAGTGTGGGTACCCGCCCCATCTGTTGCGCGACACGGGTAAATCGCTGCCCATGCCGCACAACACCGACCAGACCCGTCACACATACTTACCTGACCGGCGACGTCGCTGTGACCGGCGAACCGCCTCCTTTCTAAGGGGGCGGTCCGTGCGGCGTCACAGCGACGTCACTGAGCGACCGCCCAATAGCAGCGGAGGGGCGGAGATGAGTGGCCGGAACATCCCGCCCACCTCCTTCCTTCCTCATAGCGGCTGGGAGGCAGGTAAGGAGAGGTTCCTCGTTTCTGCGGTGTCACACGGAGTGATGTGTGCTGCCGCAGGAGCGACGAACTACATCGTTACTGCTGCAGTAACGATAATCGAGAATGGAGACCCATGTCACCGATGAGCGATTTTGCACGTTTTTGAAACGATGCAAAATCGCTCATCGGTGTCACACGCAGCAACATCGCTAATGCGGCCGGATGTGCGTCACAAATTCCGTGACCCCAACGACTCCGCATTAGCGATGTCGCAGCGTGTAAAGCCCCCTTTAGTGGGAGTGGTGTACAGGGTCTTAGCAGTAAAGAGTATTCCATATTTCTGCCAGATACCCACAGAGATATTGAAATCTGAAAAAAGAGACTTCTGCTCATTGAAGGTAAGAACTGCTCACATAGCGTTCAACTCCACAGCAAACGAGTGCTCTAGCACTGGCATCTCAGCAGGGATATTCCCCTACTACACATGTGTGTCTGGGTCGCTGTGACAGTTTACAGGACATAACTCAAGGCACCTAGATAGAAGGCAGAGGTACTGGGATTGGTTGGTTTTTGGTGACGGAGGTGCAGGGGCTGGCGCCCATGTGCAGTGCTGGCTAAGGTATATTGATGATATTTTGATTTTTTGGCAGGGCACTGTGGAGCAGCTCGAGACATTTATGGAGGAACTTAATAACAACACCTTTAACATCAGATTGACGCATAAGCATAGCAGCAGTTGCGTTGACTTCCTGGATATTAAAATTTCATTCGGTTCTGAGCGAATTGTTCAGACCGACGTCCATAGGAAGGAAACATCAGTCAACGCACTGCTGCATGCTTCTTCTGCTCATACCCCCTCCACCATCCGGGCCGTACCGACTGGCCAGTTCCTCAGGATGAAGCAAATTTGTTCGTCAGACACTGCTTTTGAACAACAGTCTGCCGACCTCCAGCGCCATAGGGGTGGCAAAGGCGGTCTTCCCCCGGTCTGCCTCAGCAACGGACACTAGCCAATAGTGACTAGTGAGATCAAGGGTAGAAAAATAATTTGCAGTTCTCAATGCAGCTAGCGATTCCTCAATACGGGGGAGTGGTGCTGTCCTTCTTCTTTAACAGGACCAACGGAGCTGCCCAAAGGCTACAACTGTCACGGATAACCCCAGCCGCCTTCATGTTGCTCAACATGTCCTTGGTACACTGGTAATGTGAAGGTGGTATTGGCTTATAGCTCTCTTTGATGGGTGGGTGTGCACCTGTGGGGATGTAGTGTTGGACCCCTTTTATTCCCCCAAAATCTAGCGGATGTTTGCTGAAGACTTGCTCGCTCGTATTCTTGCACTACCCTGTGGACCCGCTTCTTGTGATGTGAAGGTGTGGAGTCAGTGCCTACGTGTAATTCCTTACACCACTCCTCTGGCTGACTTGGTGAGCAGTCACTGACTGGGTGGGGTGCAGTAATAGTGGATGCTGCTACTTGGATAGCATGTGTATCTACTGTGAACAGCTTATCAATGGTGGCAAGTCGGGGCAGCTTAACCTCCTGCTCTCCGCAGTTTAACACTCTCACGGGCACTCTTCCCTTCCGCACTAATGAATAAAACTATGATGTAAATATCATATAGATACCCCACAATTGTAAATAAAGGTAGGTTATGGGAAAAGGGGGAACAGGGAAAGAGGAAAATAGTGTAATAAAGTATACCTTCTGGGGGTGAGAGGAAATGGCAGCACAGCCAGTGGAGGTGAAGCAAAAGGAAGCCTGCAACTAAAGAGTTGAGAGCGTTATCACATGGTGACTGAGCCTGATTGTAAAGGGAGCATAGAGTGGAGCATACTCTGGGCACGTTAGAACCCAAGTTCTTAAACCATGAATATGGACCCCTTTTATTCTCCCAAAGTCTAGCGGATGTTTGCTGAAGACTTGCTCGTATTCTTGCACTACCCTGTGGACCCGCTTCTTGTGATGTGAAGGTGTGGAGTCAGTGCCTACGTGTAATTCCTTACACCACTCCTCTGGTTGACTTGGTGAGCTGTCACTGAATGGGTGTGGTGAAGTAACGGTGGATGCTGTGGCTTGGATATCATATTAAATATAGGGACCCCCATACAGTAGTATGAGAAATTTTTTTGTATTCAATGATCGGTATTACCTTCAGGGGCGCGGCACGTGGACGTGCGTTCCATTAGCCTCACTGCATTCCACTCCCATACAGGAAGTGGGCGCAGCTATTACTACGGTCGCACATAAAAGAACCCACAGCCACCACTGCACACAGCTGACTCCACCACTGGAAACCCACTTCTACACCAACGCAGGTAAGACAGGATCGGCACCTCTATGCTCCCGTTACAATCAGGCTCAGTCACCATGT
This sequence comes from Anomaloglossus baeobatrachus, assembly GCF_048569485.1. Lineage (NCBI taxonomy): Eukaryota > Metazoa > Chordata > Amphibia > Anura > Aromobatidae > Anomaloglossus > Anomaloglossus baeobatrachus. The sequence goes on along the minus strand of NW_027444077.1, from coordinate 13,414 downwards.
GATAATGCTCTCAACAATTTAGTTGCAGGCTTCCCCTTGCTTCACCTCCACTGGCTGTGCTGCCATTTCCTCTCCCCCCTGGAAGGTATACTTTATTACACTATTTTCCTGTTTCCCTCTTCTCCCTTTTCCCATAACCTACCTTTATCTGCATTTGTGGGGTATCTATATACTATTTATATCACAGTTTTATTCATTAATACGGAAGGGAAGAGTGCGCGTGAGAGTGTTGAACTGCGGAGAGCAAGAGGTTAAGCTGCCCCGATTTGCCACCATTGATAAGCTGTTCACAGTAGATACACATGCTATCCAAGCAGCAGCAGCATCCACCATTACTGCACCCCACCCAGTCAGTGACAGCTCACCAAGTCAGCCAGAGGAGTGGTGTCAGGAATTACACGTAGGCACTGACTACACACCTTCACATCACAAGAAGGGGGTGCAAGTGTGACGCCCTGGACTAGCCAGTTAGTCACAGACATAACACACACACACACCCCCTTTCCCGGATAGTTACACTAGTCAGACACAAAACCGTTGTTGCCTCCCTCCAGGGGCTGATGTCCACACCAGGTGGGGCGGTGCCAGGCGGTTGGCCCCACCCACCAAGGAGTTCACAGGCCTGGAGGTGGGAAAACCAGTTAGTTAGTTGAAGTTCAGTTAAGAGTTGAACCGTGGAGGTAGTGAGTTCAGGGAACAGCCCAGTTTTGGGTAGGAGTGCAAAACTGCTAGTGTCTGGGTCAGATCCCAGGCACTATGGGGAGATAAGGTATGCACACCAGTGACTATGTAAGGGGAATACATGAAATAGCAGAAACTGCTGTGTGAATACTGACTTGAAAAATTCAATAGCTATATGCAAGAGTGAATATGTGAAAAATGGAATCTGCATTACTGCCATGAACATATGAATCAAGAGAAATTTAGCTACTGAATTGATCAATGCAATAGAGCCCCAACACTACGCCAAAGTATTTCTCTACGTTGGGGTCCCTAGCTTGTGTGTGTCCTCTCATGCAGTTAAAAAACCTACCGTGTATGGGAAGCTGAGACCCAGGCTATTTATGCGTATGATATGGATTGGCAATAGGTGTGGTTGGGGAGGGTTCACAAACGAAAAAATACTAACAAATAGGAATAACGTTTGGAACACCATTCTAAGTCCGAACTGGGTGCAAAAACCTAAAAAAACATCACTATGGGGAGATAAGGTATGCACACCAGTGACTATGTAAGGGGAATACATGAAATAGCAGAAACTGCTGTGTGAATACTGACTTGAAAAATCCAATAGCATTAATTCACATAATCCTAGTGACTGCGCACACAACATGGCCAAACGAAAACAAAAGACAGTACCTGGCCATTCAATCAAATGGAAACTCATAGGCAACACAGTCCATTAGACTAGGCAATTACATGCAGCCAAACAAAGTTCATGGGCCTTGCCTCAGAGTCGAACCCACAACCTCTTGGAGAACAAGCAAAGAGCCTACCACTAAACCAACTCAGTGAAGTTGGAAACCGACTCTACATTAATTAACATAATCCTAGTGACTGCGCACACAACATGGCCAAACAAAAGCAAAAGACAGTACCTAGCCTATCAATCCAATAGAAACTCATAGGTAACACAGTACATTGGACCAGGCAATTACATGCAGCCATACAAAGCCCATGGGTCTTGCCCCAGAGTCGAACCCAAAAACTCTCGTAGCCAGGGCAAAGAGCCTACCACTACACCAACACAGAGAAGTAGGTGAATGACTCTACATTAATTCACATAATCCTAGTGACTACGCACACAACATGGCCAAACAAATGCAAAAGACATTATCTGGCCTATCAATCCAATGGAAACTCATAGGCAACACAGTCCATTAGACTAGGCACTTACATGCAGCCATGTAAAGTTCATGGGCATTGCCTCAGAGTCGAACCCACAACCTCTTGGAGAACAAGCAAAGAGCCTACCACTAAACCAACTCAGAGAAGTTGGAAACCGACTCTACATTAATTAACATAATCCTAGTGACTGCGCACACAACATGGCCAAACAAAAGCAAAAGACAGTACGTGGCCTATCAATCCAACGGAAACTCATAGGTAACACAGTACATTGGACTAGGCAATTACATGCAGCCATACAAAGCCCATGGACCTTGCCCCAGAGTCAAACCCACAACCTCTCATAGCCAAGGCAAAGAGCCTACCAATACACCAACACAGAGAAGTGTAAAACCATTTCTACATTAATTCACATAATCCTAGTGACTGCGCACACAACATGGCCAAACAAAAGCAAAAGACAGTACCTGGCCTATCAATCCAATGGAAACTCATAGGCAACACAGTCCATTGGACTAGACAATTACATGGAGACATACAAAGTCCATGGGCCTTGCCTCAGAGTCAAACCCACAACTTCTCGCAGCCAAGCAAAAAGCCTACCACTACACTAACACAGAGAAGTGGGAAACTGATTCTACATTAATTCACATAATCCTACCGACTGCGCACACAACATGGCCAAACAAAAGACAATACCTGGCCTATTCATTCAATGAAAACTCATAGGCAACACAGTCCATTGGACTAGGCAATTACATTCAACCATACAAAGTCCATGGGCTTTGCCTCAAAGTCAAACCCACAACTTCCTGTAACCCAAGGAAAGAGCCTACCACTACACCAACACAGAGAAGAGAATGACTCTACATTAATTCACATAATCCTAGTGACTGCGCACACAACATGACCAAACAAAAACAAAAGACAGTCCCTGGCCTATCAATCCAATGGAAACTCATAGACAACATAGTCCAATGGACTACGCAATTACATGCAGCCATACAAAGTCCATGGGCCTTGCCTCAGAGTCATACCCACAATCTCTGGCAGAACAAGCAAAGAGCCTACAACTTCACCAACACAAAGAAGTAGGAAGCTGCGTCTACATTAATTCACATAATCCTAGTGACTGCGCACACAACATGGCCAAACAAAAGCAAAAGACAGTACCTGGCCTATCAATCCAATGGGAACTCATAGGCAACACAGTTAATTGAACTAGGCAATTACATGCAGCCATACAAACTCCATGGGCCTTGCCTCAGAGTCAAACCCACAACCTCTTGCAGCTAAGCAAAGAGCCTTCCACTACAGCAACACAGAGAACTGGGAAACTGATTCTACATTAATTCACATAATCCTACCGACTGCGCACACAACATAACCAAACAAAAGATAATACCTGGCCAATCAATCCAATGGAAACTCATAGGCAACACAGTCCATTGGACTAGGCAATTACACGCAGCCATATAAAGTCCATGGGCTTTGCCTCAGAGTCAAACCCACAATTTCTCGCAGCCCAAGCAAAGAGCCTACCACTACACCAAGACAGAGAAGTTGGAAACTGAGTTTACATTAGTTCACATAATCCTAGTGACTGCGCACACAACATGGCCAAACAAAAGCAAAAGACAGTACCTGGCCTATCAATCCAATGGGAACTCATAGGCAAAACAGTTAATTGAAATAGGCAATTACATGCAGCCATACAAACTCCAGGGGCCTTGCCTCAGAGTCGAACCCACAACCTCTTGCAGCTTAAGCAAAGAGACTACCACTACACCAACACAGAGAAGTAGGTGAATGACTCTACATTAATTCACATAATCCTAGTGACTGCGCACACAACATTGCCAAACAAAAGAAAAAGACAGTACCTGGCCTATCAATCCAATAGAAACTCATAGGCAAAGCAATCAATTGGACTAGGCAATTACATGCAGCCATTCAAAGTCCATGGGCCTTGCCTCAAAGTCGAACTCACAACCTCTCGCAGCTCAAGCAAAGAGCCTACCACTACACCAACACAGAGAAATGTAAACCTGACTCTACATTATTTCACATAATCCTAGTGACTGCGCACACAACATGGCCAAACGAAAACAAAAGACAGTAACTGGCCTATCAATCCAATAGAAACTCATAGGCAACACAGTCCATTGGACTAAGCAATTACATGCAGCCATTCAAAGTCCATGAGCCTTGCATTAGAGTCGAACCCACAACCTCTCGCAGCCCAAGCAAAGAGCCTACCACTACACCAACACAGAGAAGTGGGAAACTGACTCTACATTAATTCCCATAACCCTAGTGACTGCGCACACAACATTGTCAAACAAAAGCAAAAGGCAGTACCTGGCCTATCAATCCAATGGAAACTCATAGGCAACATAGTCCATTGGACTAGGCAATTACATGCAGCCATACAAAGTCCATGGGCCTTGCCTCAGAGTCAAACCCACAACCTCTGGCAGAACAAGCAAAGAGCCTACAACTACAAAAACACAAAGAAGTAGGAAGCTGCGTCTACATTAATTCACATAATCCTAGTGACTGCGCACACAACATGGCCAAACAAAAGCAGAAGACATTACCTAGCCTATCAAGCCAATGGAAACTCATAGGCAACACAGTCAATTGAACTAGGCGATTACATGCAGCCATACAAACTCCATGGGCCTTGCCTCAGAGTCGAACCCACAATTTCTCGCAGCCCAAGCAAAGAGCCTACCACTACACCAACACAGAGAAGTTGGAATCTGAGTTTACATTAGTTCACATAATCCTAGTGACTGCGCACACAACATGGCCAAACAAAAGCAAAAGACAGTACCTGGCCTATAAATCCGATGGGAACTCATAGGCAACACAGTCAATTGAACTAGGCGATTACATGCAGCCATAAAACTCCATGGGCCTTGCCTCAGAGTCGAACCCACAACCTCTCGCAGCTTAAGCAAAGAGACTACCACTACACCAACACAGAGAATTAGGTGAATGACTCTACATTAATTCACATAATCCTAGTGACTGCGCACACAACATGGCCAAACAAAAGCAAAAGACAGTACCTGGCCTATTAATCCAATGGAAACTCATAGGCAACGCAATCCTTTGGACTAGGCAATAACATGCAGCCATACAAAGTCCATGGGCCTTGCCTCAGAGTCAAAACCACTACCTCTCAAAGCCCAAGCAAAGAGCCTACCACTACACCAACACAGAGAAGTGCGAAATTGACTCAACATAAATTCACATAATCCTAGTGACTGCGCACACAACATGGCCAAACAAAAGCAATAGACAGTCCCTGGCCTATCAATCCAATGGAAACTCATAGACAACATAGTCCATTGGACTAGGCAATAACATGCAGCCATACAAAGTCCATGGGCCTTGCCTCAAAGTTGAACTCACAACCTCTCGCAGCTCTAGCAAAGAGCCTACAACTACACCAACACAGAGAAATGTGAACCTGACTCTACATTAATTCACATAATCCTAGTGACTGCGCACACAACATGGCCAAACAAAAGCAAAAGACATTACCTGGCCTATAAATCCAATAGAAACTCATAGGCAACACAGTCCATTGGACTAGACAATTACATGGAGACATACAAAGTCCATGGGCCTTGCCTCAGAGTCAAACCCACAACCTCTCGCAGCCAAGCAAAGAGCCTACCACTACACCAACACAGAGAAGTGGGAAACTGATTCTACATTAATTCACATAATCCTACCGACTGCGCACACAACATGGCCAAACAAAAGAAAATACCTGGCCTATCAATCCAATGGAAACTCATAGGCAACACAGTCCATTAGACTAGGCAAATACATGCAGCCATACAAAGCCCCTGGGCCTTGCCCCAGAGTCGAACCCACAACCTCTTGTAGCCCAAGCAAAGAGCCTACAAATACACCAACACAGAGAAGTGGAAAACTGATTCTACATTAATTCACATAATCCTAGTGACTGCGCACACAACATGGCCAAACAAAAGCAAAAGACATTACCTGGCCTATAAATCCAATAGAAACTCATAGGCAAAGCAATCAATTGGACTAGGCAATTACATGCAGCCATACAAAGTCCATGGGCCTTGCCTCAGAGTCGAACCCACAACCTCTTGTAGCCCAAGCAAAGAGCCTACCACTACACCAACACAGAGAAGTTGGTACAGAGTTTACATTAGTTCACATAATCCTAGTGACTGTGCACACAACATGGCCAAACAAAAGCAAAAGACAGTCCCTGGCCTATCAATCCAATGGAAACTCATATACAACATAGTCCATTGGACTAGGCAATTACATGCAGCCATACAAAGTCCATGGGCCTTGCCTCAGAGTCAAACCCACAACCTCTGGCAGAACAAGCAAAGAGCTTACAACTACACCAACACAAAAAAGTAGGAAGCTGCGTCTACATTAATTTACATATTCCTAGCGACTGCGCACACAACATGGCCAAACAAAAGCAAAAGACATTACCTGGCCTATCAAGCCAATGGAAACTCATAGGCAACACAGTCCATTGGACTAAACAATTACATGCAGCCATACAAAGTCCATGGGCTTTGCCTCAGAGTCAAACCCACAATTTCTCGCATCCCAAGCAAAGAGCCTACCACTACAACAACACAGACAAGTTGGAAACTGAGTTTACATTAGTTCACATAATCCTAGTGACTGTGCACACAACATGGCGAAACAAATGCAAAAGACATTATCTGGCCTATCAATCCAATGGAAACTCATAGGCAACACAGTCCATTAGACTAGGCAAATACATGCAGCCATACAAAGTTCATGGGCCTTGCCTCAGAGTCGAACCCACAACCTCTTGGAGAACAAGCAAAGAGCCTACCACTAAACCAACACAGAGAAGTTGGAAACTGATTCTACATTAATTCACATAATCCTACCGACTGCGCACACAACATGGCTAAACAAAAGCAAAAGACAGTACCTGGCTTATCAATCCAATGGAAACTCATAGGCAACACAGTCCATTGGACTAGGCAATAACATGCAGCCATAAAAAGTCCATGGGCCTTGCCTCAGAGTCAATCCCACAACCTCTCGCAGCTCAAGCAAAGAGCCTACCACTACACCAACACAGAGAAATGTGAACCTGCCTCTACATTAATTCACATAATCCTAGTGAGTGCGCACACAACATGGCCAAACGAAAACAAAATACAGTACCTGGCCTATCAATCCAATGGAAACTCATAGGCAACACAGTCCATTGGACTAGGCAATTACATGCAGCCATAAAAAGTCCATGGGCCTTGCCTCAGAGTCAAACCCACAACCTCTCGCAGCCCAAGCAAAGAGCCTACCACTACACCAACACAGAGAAATGTGAAACTGACTCTACATTAATTCACATAATCCTAGTGACTGCGCACACAACATGGCCAAACGAAAGCAAAAGTCAATACCTGGCCTATCAATCCAATGGAAACTCATAGGCAACAAAGTCCATTGGACTAGGCAATTACATGCAGCCATAAAAAGTCCATGGGCCTTGCCTCAGAGTCAAACCCACAACCTCTCAAAGCCCAAGCAAAGAGCCTACCACTACACCAACAAAGAGAAATGTGAAACTGACTCTACATTAATTCACATATTCCTAGTGACTGCGCACACAACATGGCCAAACAAAAGCAAAAGAAAGCACCTGGCCTATCAATCCAATGGAAACTCATAGGTAACGCAGTCCATTGGACTATGCAATTACATGCAGCCATACAAAGTCCATGGGCCTTGCCTCAGAGTCGAACTCACAACCTCTCGCAGCCCAACAAAAAAGCCTACCACTTCAGCAACACAGAGAAGTGTGAAACTGTCTCTACATTAACTCACATAATCCTAGTGACTGCGCACAAAACATGGCCAAACGAAAACAAAAGACAGTACCTGGCCTATCAATCCATTGGACTAGGCAATTACATGCAGCCATACAAAGTCCATGGGCCTTGCCTCAGAGTCAAACCCACAACCTCTTACAGCCCAAGCAAAGAGCCCACCACTACACCAACACAGAGAAGTGCGAAACTGACTCAACATAAATTCACATAATCCTAGTGACTGCGCACACAACATGGCCAAACAAAAGCTAAAGACAGTCCCTTGCCTATCAATCCAATGGAAACTCATAGACAACATAGCCCATTGGAATAGGCAATTACATGCAGCCTCACAAAGTCCATGGGCCTTGCCTCAGAGTCAAACCCACAACCTCTGGCAGAACAAGCAAAGAGCCTACAACTACACCAACACAAAGAAGTAGGAAGCTGCGTCTACATTAATTCACATAATCCTAGTGAATGCGCACACAACATGGCCAAACAAAAGCAAAAGACATTACCTGGCCTATCAGGCCAATGGAAACTCATAGGCAACACAGTCCATTGAACTAGGCGATTACATGCAGCCATACAAAGTCCATGGGCCATGCCGCAGAGTCAAACCCACAACCTCTCGCAGCCAAGCAAAGCAGCTTCCACTACACCAACACAGAGAAGTGGGAAACGGATTCTACATTAATTCACATAATCCTAGTGACTGCGCACACAACATGGCCAAACAAAAGCAAAAGACAATACCTGGCCTATCAATCCAATGGAAACTCGTAGGCAACACAGTCCATTGGACTTGGCAATTACATGCAGCCATACAAAGTCCATGGGCCTTGCCTCAGAGTCAAACCCACTACCTCTGGCAGAACAAGCAAAGAGCCTACAACTACACCAACACAAAGAAGTAGGAAGTTGCGTCTACATTAATTCACATAATCCTAGTGAATGTGCACACAACATGGCCAAACAAAAGCAAAAGACATTACCTGGCCTATCAAGCCAATGGAAACTCATAGGCAACACAGTCCATTGAACTAGACAATTACATGGAGACATACAAAGTCCATGGGCCTTGCCTCAAAGTCAAACCCACAACCTCTCGCAGCCAAGCAAAGAGCCTACCACTACACCAACACAGATAAGTGGGAAACTGATTCTACATTAATTCACATAATCCTACCGACTGCGCACACAACATGGCCAAACAAAAGACAATACCTGGCCTATCAATCCAATGGAAACTCATAGGCAACACAGTCCATTAGACTGGGCAAATACATGCAGCCATACAAAGTTCATGTGCCTTGCCTCAGAGTCGAACCCACAACTTCTTGGAGAACAAGCAAAGAGCCTACCACTAAACCAACACAGAGAAGTTGGAAACCGACTCTACATTAATTCACATAATCCTAGTGACTGCGCACACAACATGGCCAAACAAAAGCAAAAGACAGTACCTGGCCTATCAATCCAATGGAAACTCATAGGTAACACAGTACATTAGACTAGGCAATTAAATGCAGCCATACAAAGCCCATGGGCCTTGCCCCAGAGTCGAACCCACAACCTCTCGTAGCCCAAGCAAAGAGCCTACCAATACACCAACACAGAGAAGTGAAAAACTGATTCTACATTAATTCACATAATCCTAGTGACTGCGCACACAACATGGCCAAACAAAAGCAAAAGACAGTACCTGGCCTATCAATCCAATAGAAACTCATAGGCAAAGCAATCAATTGGACTAGGCAATTACATGCAGCCATACAAAGTCCATGGGCCTTGCCTCAGAGTCGAACCCACAACCTCTTGTAGCCCAAGCAAAGAGCCTACCACTAAACCAACACAGAGAAGAGCGAAACTGACTCAACATAAATTCACATAATCCTAGTGACTGCACACACAACATGGCCAAACAAAAGCAAAAGACAGTCCCTGGCCTATCAATCCAATGGAAACTCATATACAACATAGTCCATTGGACTAGGCAATTACATGCAGCCATACAAAGTCCATGGGCCTTGCCTCAGAGTCAAACCCACAACCTCTGGCAGAACAAGCAAAGAGCTTACAACTACACCAACACAAAAAAGTAGGAAGGTGCGTCTACATTAATTCACATATTCCTAGAGACTGCGCACACAACATGGCCAAACAAAAGCAAAAGACATTACCTGGCCTATCAAGCCAATGGAAACTCATAGGCAACACAGTCCATTGGACTAAACAATTACATGCAGCCATACAAAGTCCATGGGCTTTGCCTCTGAGTCAAACCCACAATTTGTCGCAGCCCAAGCAAAGAGCCTACCACTACACCAACACAGACAAGATGGAAACTGAGTTTACATTAGTTCACATAATCCTAGTGACTGTGCACACAACATTGCGAAACAAATGCAAAAGACATTATCTGGCCTATCAATCCAATGGAAACTCATAGGCAACACAGTCCATTAGACTAGGCAAATACATGCAGCCATACAAAGTTCATGGGCCTTGCCTCAGAGTCGAACCCACAACCTCTTGGAGAACAAGCAAAGAGCCTACCACTAAACCAACACAGAGAAGTTGGAAACTGACTCCACATTAATTCACATAATCCTAGTGACTGCGCACACAACATGGCCAAACAAAAGCAAAAGACAGTACCAGGCCTATCAATCCAATGGAAACTCATAGGCAACACAGTCCATTGGACTAGACAATTACATGGAGACATACAAAGTCCATGGGCCTTGCTTCAGAGTCAAACCCACAACCTCTCGCAGCTAAGCAAAGAGCCTACCACTACACCAATACAGAGAAGTGGGAAACTGATTCTACATTAATTCACATAATCCTACCGACTGCGCACACAACATGGCTAAACAAAAGCAAAAGACAGTACCTGGCTTATCAATCCAATGGAAACTCATAGGCAACACAGTCCATTGGACTAGGCAATAACATGCAGCCATACAAAGTCCATGGGCCTTGCCTCAAAGTCGAACTCACAACCTCTCGCAGCTCAAGCAAAGAGCCTACCACTACACCAACACAGAGAAATGTGAACCTGCCTCTACATTAATTCACATAATCCTAGTGACTGCGCACACAACATGGCCAAACGAAAGCAAAAGTCCATACCTGGCCTATCAATCCAATGGAAACTCATAGGCAACACAGTCCATTGGACTAGGCAATTACATGCAGCCATAAAAAGTCCATGGGCCTTGCCTCAGAGTCAAACCCACAACTTCTCGCAGCCCAAGCAAAGATCCTACCACTACACCAACACAGAGAAATGTGAAACTGACTCTACATTAATTCACATAATCCTAGTGACTGCGCACACAACATGGCCAAACGAAAGCAAAAGTCAATACCTGGCCTATCAATCCAATGGAAACTCAGGCAACACAGTCCAGTGGACTAGGCAATTACATGCAGTTATACAAAGTCCATGAATCTTGCATTAGAGTCAAACCCACAACTTCTCGCAGCCAAAGCAAAGAGCCTACCACTACACCAACACAGAGAAGTTTGAAACTGACTCTTCATTAACTCAAATAATCCTAGTGACTGCGCACACAACATGGCCAAACGAAAGCAAAAGACAGTACCTGGCCTATCAATCCAATGGAAACTCATAGACAACATAGTCCATTGGACTAGGCAATTACATGCAGCCATACAAAGTCCATGGGCCTTGCCTCAGAGTCAAACCCACAACCTCTGGCAGAACAAGCAAAGAGCTTACAACTACACCAACACAAAAAAGTAGGAAGCTGCGTCTACATTAATTCACATATTCCTAGTGACTGCGCACACAACATGGCCAAACAAAAGCAAAAGACATTACCTGGCCTATCAAACCAGTGGAAACTCATAGGCAACACAGTCCATTGGACAAGACAATTACATGCAGCCATACAAAGTCCATGGGCTTTGCTTCAGAGTCAAACCCACAATTTCTCGCAGCCCAAGCAAAGAGCCTACCACTACACCAACACAGAGACGTTGGTAACAGAGTTTACATTAGTTCACATAATCCTAGTGACTGTGCACACAACATGGCCAAACAAATGCAAAAGACATTATCTGGCCTATCAATCCAATAGAAACTCATAGGCAACACAGTCCATTAGACTAGGCAAATACATGCAGCCATACAAAGTTCATGGGCCTTGCCTCAGAGTCGAACCCACAACCTCTTGGAGAACAAGCAAAGAGCCTACCACTAAACCAACACAGAGAAGTAGGTGAATGACTCTACATTAATTCACATAATCCTAGTGACTGCGCACACAACATGGCCAAACAAAAGCAAAAGACAGTATCTGGCCTATCAATCCAATTGAAGCTCATAAGCAACATAGTCCATTGGACTAGGCAATAACATGCAGCCATACAATGTCCATGGGCCTTGCCTCAAAGTCGAACTCACAACCTCTCGCAGTTTAAGCAAAGAGCCTACTACTACACCAACACAGAGAAATGTGAACCTGACTCTACATTAATTCACATAAACCTAGTGACTGCGCACACAACATGGCCAAACGAAAGCAAAAGTCAATACCTGGCCTATCAATCCAATGGAAACTCATAGGCAACACAGTCCATTATACTAGGCAATTACATGCAGCCATAAAAAGTCCAAGGGCCTTGCCTCAGAGTCAAATCCACAACCTCTCGCAGCTCAAGCAAAGAGCCTACCACTACACCAACACAGAGAAATGTGAAACTGACTCTATATTAATTCACATAATCCTAGTGACTGCGCACACAACATGGCCAAACGAAAGCAAAAGTCAATACCTGGCCTATCAATCCAATGGAAACTCATAGGCAACACAGTCCTTTGGACTAGGCAATTAGATGCAGCCATACAAAGTCCATGAGCCTTGCATTTGAGTCGAACTCACAACCTCTCCCAGCCCAAGCAAAGAGCCTACCACTACACCAACACAGAGAAGTGGGAAACTGACTCAACATTAATTCACATAATCCTAGTGACTGCGCACAAAACATGGCCAAACAAAAGCAAAAGAAGGCACCTGGCCTATCAATCCAATGGAATCTCATAGGTAACATAGTCCATTGGACTATGCAATTACATGCAGCCATAAAAAGTCCATGGGCCTTGCCTCAGAGTCGAACTCACAACCTCTCGCAGCCCAAGAAAAAAGCCTACCACTACAGCAACACGGAGAAGTGTGAAACTGACTCTACATTAACTCACATAATCCTAGTGACTGCGCACACAACATGGCCAAACAAAAGCAAAAGACAGTACCTGGCCTATCAATCCAATGGAAACTCAGAGGCAACCCCATCCATTGGACTAGGCAATTACATGCAGCCATACAGAGTCCATGGGCCTTGCCTCAGAGTCTATCCCACAACCTCTGGCAGAACAAGCAAAGAGCCTACAACCACACCAACACAAAGAAGTAGGAAGCTGCATCTACATTAATTCACATAATCCTAGTGACTGCGCACACAACATGGCCAAACAGAAGCAAAAGACATTACCTGGCCTATCAAGCCAATGGAAACTCATAGGCAACACAGTCCATTGAACTAGGCAATTACATGCAGCCATACAAAGTCCATGGGCCTTGCCTCAGAGTCAAACCCACAACTTCTCGCAGCCAAGCAAAGCGCCTTCCACTACACCAACACAGAGAAGTGGGAAACTGATT
>NW_027444076.1:0-29776 GCF_048569485.1 Anomaloglossus baeobatrachus | reverse complement strand
TCCTGTTTGGTGGAGATGATATTTAATAAAATAAGTAGAAATCCACTAAAAGTTTTGTTTGGTTACCTTGCAATCCCGAGATAATCGTCTCCATGCTCCCAAATCCATTTTTAAAGCCATTTTTAAGGCATTTCGCGCATACATGAAATGAACACATTTTTCTCCAAAACTATAACAGATGCAAGCTTGTCCTGTTTGGTGGAGATGATATTTAATAAAATAAGTAGAAATCCACTAAAAGTTTTGTTTGGTTACCTTGCAATCCCGAGATAATCGTCTCCATGCTCCAAATCCATTTTAAAGCCATTTTTAAGGCATTTCGCGCATACATGAAATGAACACATTTTTCTCCAAAACTATAACAGATGCAAGCTTGTCCTGTTTGGTGGAGATGATATTTAATAAAATAAGTAGAAATCCACTAAAAGTTTTGTTTGGTTATCTTGCAATCCCGAGATAATCGTCTCCATGCTCCAAATCCATTTTAAAGCCATTTTTAAGGCATTTCGCGCATACATGAAATGAACACATTTTTCTCCAAAACTATAACAGATGCAAGCTTGTCCTGTTTGGTGGAGATGATATTTAATAAAATAAGTAGAAATCCACTAAAAGTTTTGTTTGGTTATCTTGCAATCCCGAGATAATCGTCTCCATGCTCCAAATCCATTTTAAAGCCATTTTTAAGGCATTTCGCGCATACATGAAATGAACACATTTTTCTCCAAAACTATAACAGATGCAAGCTTGTCCTGTTTGGTGGAGATGATATTTAATAAAATAAGTAGAAATCCACTAAAAGTTTTGTTTGGTTATCTTGCAATCCCGAGATAATCGTCTCCATGCTCCAAATCCATTTTAAAGCCATTTTTAAGGCATTTCGCGCATACATGAAATGAACACATTTTTCTCCAAAACTATAACAGAATGCAAGCTTGTCCTGTTTGGTGGAGATGATATTTAATAAAATAAGTAGAAATCCACTAAAAGTTTTGTTTGGTTATCTTGCAATCCCGAGATAATCGTCTCCATGCTCCAAATCCATTTTAAAGCCATTTTTAAGGCATTTCGCTCATACATGAAATGAACACATTTTTCTCCAAAACTATAACAGATGCAAGCTTGTCCTGTTTGGTGGAGATGATATTTAATAAAATAAGTAGAAATCCACTAAAAGTTTTGTTTGGTTATCTTGCAATCCCGAGATAATCGTCTCCATGCTCCAAATCCATTTTAAAGCCATTTTTAAGGCATTTCGCGCATACATGAAATGAACACATTTTTCTCCAAAACTATAACAGATGCAAGCTTGTCCTGTTTGGTGGAGATGATATTTAATAAAATAAGTAGAAATCCACTAAAAGTTTTGTTTGGTTATCTTGCAATCCCGAGATAATCGTCTCCATGCTCCAAATCCATTTTAAAGCCATTTTTAAGGCATTTCGCGCATACATGAAATGAACACATTTTTCTCCAAAACTATAACAGATGCAAGCTTGTCCTGTTTGGTGGAGATGATATTTAATAAAATAAGTAGAAATCCACTAAAAGTTTTGTTTGGTTATCTTGCAATCCCGAGATAATCGTCTCCATGCTCCAAATCCATTTTAAAGCCATTTTTAAGGCATTTCGCGCATACATGAAATGAACACATTTTTCTCCAAAACTATAACAGATGCAAGCTTGTCCTGTTTGGTGGAGATGATATTTAATAAAATAAGTAGAAATCCACTAAAAGTTTTGTTTGGTTATCTTGCAATCCCGAGATAATCGTCTCCATGCTCCAAATCCATTTTAAAGCCATTTTTAAGGCATTTCGCGCATACATGAAATGAACACATTTTTCTCCAAAACTATAACAGATGCAGCTTGTCCTGTTTGGTGGAGATGATATTTAATAAAATAAGTAGAAATCCACTAAAAGTTTTGTTTGGTTATCTTGCAATCCGAGATAATCGTCTCCATGCTCCAAATCCATTTTAAAGCCATTTTTAAGGCATTTCGCGCATACATGAAATGAACACATTTTTCTCCAAAACTATAACAGATGCAAGCTTGTCCTGTTTGGTGGAGATGATATTTAATAAAATAAGTAGAAATCCACTAAAAGTTTTGTTTGGTTATCTTGCAATCCCGAGATAATCGTCTCCATGCTCCAAATCCATTTTAAAGCCATTTTTAAGGCATTTCGCGCATACATGAAATGAACACATTTTTCTCCAAAACTATAACAGATGCAAGCTTGTCCTGTTTGGTGGAGATGATATTTAATAAAATAAGTAGAAATCCACTAAAAGTTTTGTTTGGTTACCTTGCAATCCCGAGATAATCGTCTCCATGCTCCAAATCCATTTTAAAGCCATTTTTAAGGCATTTCGCGCATACATGAAATGAACACATTTTTCTCCAAAACTATAACAGATGCAAGCTTGTCCTGTTTGGTGGAGATGATATTTAATAAAATAAGTAGAAATCCACTAAAAGTTTTGTTTGGTTACTTGCAATCCCGAGATAATCGTCTCCATGCTCCAAATCCATTTTAAAGCCATTTTTAAGGCATTTCGCGCATACATGAAATGAACACATTTTTCTCCAAAACTATAACAGATGCAAGCTTGTCCTGTTTGGTGGAGATGATATTTAATAAAATTAGTAGAAATCCACTAAAAGTTTTGTTTGGTTATCTTGCAATCCCGAGATAATCGTCTCCATGCTCCAAATCCATTTTAAAGCCATTTTTAAGGCATTTCGCGCATACATGAAATGAACACATTTTTCTCCAAAACTATAACAGATGCAAGCTTGTCCTGTTTGGTGGAGATGATATTTAATAAAATAAGTAGAAATCCACTAAAAGTTTTGTTTGGTTATCTTGCAATCCCGAGATAATCGTCTCCATGCTCCAAATCCATTTTAAAGCCATTTTTAAGGCATTTCGCGCATACATGAAATGAACACATTTTTCTCCTAAAACTATAACAGATGCAAGCTTGTCCTGTTTGGTGGAGATGATATTTAATAAAATAAGTAGAAATCCACTAAAAGTTTTGTTTGGTTATCTTGCAATCCCGAGATAATCGTCTCCATGCTCCAAATCCATTTTAAAGCCATTTTTAAGGCATTTCGCACATACATGAAATGAACACATTTTTCTCCAAAACTATAACAGATGCAAGCTTGTCCTGTTTGGTGGAGATGATATTTAATAAAATAAGTAGAAATCCACTAAAAGTTTTGTTTGGTTATCTTGCAATCCCGAGATAATCGTCTCCATGCTCCAAATCCATTTTAAAGCCATTTTTAAGGCATTTCGCGCATACATGAAATGAACACATTTTTCTCCAAAACTATAACAGATGCAAGCTTGTCCTGTTTGGTGGAGATGATATTTAATAAAATAAGTAGAAATCCACTAAAAGTTTTGTTTGGTTATCTTGCAATCCCGAGATAATCGTCTCCATGCTCCAAATCCATTTTAAAGCCATTTTTAAGGCATTTCGCGCATACATGAAATGAACACATTTTTCTCCAAAACTATAACAGATGCAAGCTTGTCCTGTTTGGTGGAGATGATATTTAATAAAATAAGTAGAAATCCACTAAAAGTTTTGTTTGGTTATCTTGCAATCCCGAGATAATCGTCTCCATGCTCCAAATCCATTTTAAAGCCATTTTTAAGGCATTTCGCGCATACATGAAATGAACACATTTTTCTCCAAAACTATAACAGATGCAAGCTTGTCCTGTTTGGTGGAGATGATATTTAATAAAATAAGTAGAAATCCACTAAAAGTTTTTGTTTGGTTATCTTACAATCCCGAGATAATCGTCTCCATGCTCCAAATCCATTTTAAAGCCATTTTTAAGGCATTTCGCGCATACATGAAATGAACACATTTTTCTCCAAAACTATAACAGATGCAAGCTTGTCCTGTTTGGTGGAGATGATATTTAATAAAATAAGTAGAAATCCACTAAAAGTTTTGTTTGGTTATCTTGCAATCCCGAGATAATCGTCTCCATGCTCCAAATCCATTTTAAAGCCATTTTTAAGGCATTTCGCGCATACATGAAATGAACACATTTTTCTCCAAAACTATAACAGATGCAAGCTTGTCCTGTTTGGTGGAGATGATATTTAATAAAATAAGTAGAAATCCACTAAAAGTTTTGTTTGGTTATCTTGCAATCCCGAGATAATCGTCTCCATGCTCCAAATCCATTTTAAAGCCATTTTTAAGGCATTTCGCGCATACATGAAATGAACACATTTTTCTCCAAAACTATAACAGATGCAAGCTTGTCCTGTTTGGTGGAGATGATATTTAATAAAATAAGTAGAAATCCACTAAAAGTTTTGTTTGGTTACCTTGCAATCCCGAGATAATCGTCTCCATGCTCCAAATCCATTTTAAAGCCATTTTTAAGGCATTTCGCGCATACATGAAATGAACACATTTTTCTCCAAAACTATAACAGATGCAAGCTTGTCCTGTTTGGTGGAGATGATATTTAATAAAATAAGTAGAAATCCACTAAAAGTTTAGTTTGGTTATATTGCAATTTCGAGATAATCGTCTCCATGCTCCAAATCCATTTTAAAGCCATTTTTAAGGCATTTCGCGCATACATGAAATGAACACATTTTTCTCCAAAACTATAACAGATGCAAGCTTGTCCTGTTTGGTGGAGATGATATTTAATAAAATAAGTAGAAATCCACTAAAAGTTTTGTTTGGTTATATTGCAATCCCGAGATAATCGTCTCCATGCTCCAAATCCATTTAAAGCCATTTTTAAGGCATTTCGCGCATACATGAAATGAACACATTTTTCTCCAAAACTATAACAGATGCAAGCTTGTCCTGTTTGGTGGAGATGATATTTAATAAAATAAGTAGAAATCCACTAAAAGTTTTGTTTGGTTATCTTGCAATCCCGAGATAATCGTCTCCATGCTCCAAATCCATTTTAAAGCCATTTTTAAGGCATTTCGCGCATACATGAAATGAACACATTTTTCTCCAAAACTATAACAGATGCAAGCTTGTCCTGTTTGGTGGAGATGATATTTAATAAAATAAGTAGAAATCCACTAAAAGTTTTGTTTGGTTATCTTGCAATCCCGAGATAATCGTCTCCATGCTCCAAATCCATTTTAAAGCCATTTTTAAGGCATTTCGCGCATACATGAAATGAACACATTTTTCTCCAAAACTATAACAGATGCAAGCTTGTCCTGTTTGGTGGAGATGATATTTAATAAAATAAGTAGAAATCCACTAAAAGTTTTGTTTGGTTACCTTGCAATCCCGAGATAATCGTCTCCATGCTCCAAATCCATTTTAAAGCCATTTTTAAGGCATTTCGCGCATACATGAAATGAACACATTTTTCTCCAAAACTATAACAGATGCAAGCTTGTCCTGTTTGGTGGAGATGATATTTAATAAAATAAGTAGAAATCCACTAAAAGTTTTGTTTGGTTATATTGCAATTTCGAGATAATCGTCTCATGCTCCAAATCCATTTTAAAGCCATTTTTAAGGCATTTCGCGCATACATGAAATGAACACATTTTTCTCCAAAACTATAACAGATGCAAGCTTGTCCTGTTTGGTGGAGATGATATTTAATAAAATAAGTAGAAATCCACTAAAAGTTTTGTTTGGTTATATTGCAATCCCGAGATAATCGTCTCCATGCTCCAAATCCATTTTAAAGCCATTTTTAAGGCATTTCGCGCATACATGAAATGAACACATTTTTCTCCAAAACTATAACAGATGCAAGCTTGTCCTGTTTGGTGGAGATGATATTTAATAAAATAAGTAGAAATCCACTAAAAGTTTTGTTTGGTTATCTTGCAATCCCGAGATAATCGTCTCCATGCTCCAAATCCATTTTAAAGCCATTTTTAAGGCATTTCGCGCATACATGAAATGAACACATTTTTCTCCAAAACTATAACAGATGCAAGCTTGTCCTGTTTGGTGGAGATGATATTTAATAAAATAAGTAGAAATCCACTAAAGTTTTGTTTGGTTATCTTGCAATCCCGAGATAATCGTCTCCATGCTCCAAATCCATTTTAAAGCCATTTTTAAGGCATTTCGCGCATACATGAAATGAACACATTTTTCTCCAAAACTATAACAGATGCAAGCTTGTCCTGTTTGGTGGAGATGATATTTAATAAAATAAGTAGAAATCCACTAAAAGTTTTGTTTGGTTATCTTGCAATCCCGAGATAATCGTCTCCATGCTCCAAATCCATTTTAAAGCCATTTTTAAGGCATTTCGCGCATACATGAAATGAACACATTTTTCTCCAAAACTATAACAGATGCAAGCTTGTCCTGTTTGGTGGAAATGATATTTAATAAAATAAGTAGAAATCCACTAAAAGTTTTGTTTGGTTATCTTACAATCCCGAGATAATCGTCTCCATGCTCCAAATCCATTTTAAAGCCATTTTTAAGGCATTTCGCGCATACATGAAATGAACACATTTTTCTCCAAAACTATAACAGACGCAAGCTTGTCCTGTTTGGTGGAGATGATATTTAATAAAATAAGTAGAAATCCACTAAAAGTTTTGTTTGGTTATCTTGCAATCCCGAGATAATCGTCTCCATGCTCCAAATCCATTTTAAAGCCATTTTTAAGGCATTTCGCGCATACATGAAATGAACACATTTTTCTCCAAAACTATAACAGATGCAAGCTTATCCTGTTTGGTGGAGATGATATTTAATAAAATAAGTAGAAATCCACTAAAAGTTTTGTTTGGTTACCTTGCAATCCCGAGATAATCGTCTCCATGCTCCAAATCCATTTTAAAGCCATTTTTAAGGCATTTCGCGCATACATGAAATGAACACATTTTTCTCCAAAACTATAACAGATGCAAGCTTGTCCTGTTTGGTGGAGATGATATTTAATAAAATAAGTAGAAATCCACTAAAAGTTTTGTTTGGTTATATTGCAATTTCGAGATAATCGTCTCCATGCTCCAAATCCATTTTAAAGCCATTTTTAAGGCATTTCGCGCATACATGAAATGAACACATTTTTCTCCAAAACTATAACAGATGCAAGCTTGTCCTGTTTGGTGGAGATGATATTTAATAAAATAAGTAGAAATCCACTAAAAGTTTTGTTTGGTTATCTTGCAATCCCGAGATAATCGTCTCCATGCTCCAAATCCATTTTAAAGCCATTTTTAAGGCATTTCGCGCATACATGAAATGAACACATTTTTCTCCAAAACTATAACAGATGCAAGCTTGTCCTGTTTGGTGGAGATGATATTTAATAAAATAAGTAGAAATCCACTAAAAGTTTTGTTTGGTTATCTTGCAATCCGAGATAATCGTCTCCATGCTCCAAATCCATTTTAAAGCCATTTTTTAAGGCATTTCGCGCATACATGAAATGAACACATTTTTCTCCAAAACTATAACAGATGCAAGCTTGTCCTGTTTGGTGGAGATGATATTTAATAAAATAAGTAGAAATCCACTAAAAGTTTTGTTTGGTTATCTTGCAATCCCGAGATAATCGTCTCCATGCTCCAAATCCATTTTAAAGCCATTTTTAAGGCATTTCGCGCATACATGAAATGAACACATTTTTCTCCAAAACTATAACAGATGCAAGCTTGTCCTGTTTGGTGGAGATGATATTTAATAAAATAAGTAGAAATCCACTAAAAGTTTTGTTTGGTTATCTTGCAATCCCGAGATAATCGTCTCCATGCTCCAAATCCATTTTAAAGCCATTTTTAAGGCATTTCGCGCATACATGAAATGAACACATTTTTCTCCAAAACTATAACAGATGCAAGCTTGTCCTGTTTGGTGGAGATGATATTTAATAAAATAAGTAGAAATCCACTAAAAGTTTTGTTTGGTTATCTTGCAATCCCGAGATAATCGTCTCCATGCTCCAAATCCATTTTAAAGCCATTTTTAAGGCATTTCGCGCATACATGAAATGAACACATTTTCTCCAAAACTATAACAGATGCAAGCTTGTCCTGTTTGGTGGAGATGATATTTAATAAAATAAGTAGAAATCCACTAAAAGTTTTGTTTGGTTACCTTGCAATCCCGAGATAATCGTCTCCATGCTCCAAATCCATTTTAAAGCCATTTTTAAGGCATTTCGCGCATACATGAAATGAACACATTTTTCTCCAAAACTATAACAGATGCAAGCTTGTCCTGTTTGGTGGAGATGATATTTAATAAAATAAGTAGAAATCCACTAAAAGTTTTGTTTGGTTATATTGCAATTTCGAGATAATCGTCTCCATGCTCCAAATCCATTTTAAAGCCATTTTTAAGGCATTTCGCGCATACATGAAATTAACACATTTTTCTCCAAAACTATAACAGATGCAAGCTTGTCCTGTTTGGTGGAGATGATATTTAATAAAATAAGTAGAAATCCACTAAAAGTTTTGTTTGGTTATCTTGCAATCCCGAGATAATCGTCTCCATGCTCCAAATCCATTTTAAAGCCATTTTTAAGGCATTTCGCGCATACATGAAATGAACACATTTTTCTCCAAAACTATAACAGATGCAAGCTTGTCCTGTTTGGTGGAGATGATATTTAATAAAATAAGTAGAAATCCACTAAAAGTTTTGTTTGGTTATCTTGCAATCCCGAGATAATCGTCTCCATGCTCCAAATCCATTTTAAAGCCATTTTTAAGGCATTTCGCGCATACATGAAATGAACACATTTTTCTCCAAAACTATAACAGATGCAAGCTTGTCCTGTTTGGTGGAGATGATATTTAATAAAATAAGTAGAAATCCACTAAAAGTTTTGTTTGGTTATCTTGCAATCCCGAGATAATCGTCTCCATGCTCCAAATCCATTTTAAAGCCATTTTTAAGGCATTTCGCGCATACATGAAATGAACACATTTTTCTCCAAAACTATAAACAGATGCAAGCTTGTCCTGTTTGGTGGAGATGATATTTAATAAAATAAGTAGAAATCCACTAAAAGTTTTGTTTGGTTACCTTGCAATCCCGAGATAATCGTCTCCATGCTCCAAATCCATTTTAAAGCCATTTTTAAGGCATTTCGCGCATACATGAAATGAACACATTTTTCTCCAAAACTATAACAGATGCAAGCTTGTCCTGTTTGGTGGAGATGATATTTAATAAAATAAGTAGAAATCCACTAAAAGTTTTGTTTGGTTATATTGCAATCCCGAGATAATCGTCTCCATGCTCCAAATCCATTTTAAAGCCATTTTTAAGGCATTTCGCGCATACATGAAATGAACACATTTTTCTCCAAAACTATAACAGATGCAAGCTTGTCCTGTTTGGTGGAGATGATATTTAATAAAATAAGTAGAAATCCACTAAAAGTTTTGTTTGGTTATCTTGCAATCCCGAGATAATCGTCTGCATGCTCCAAATCCATTTTAAAGCCATGTTTAAGGCATTTCGCGCATACATGAAATGAACACATTTTTCTCCAAAACTATAACAGATGCAAGCTTGTCCTGTTTGGTGGAGATGATATTTAATAAAATAAGTAGAAATCCACTAAAAGTTTTGTTTGGTTATCTTGCAATCCCGAGATAATCGTCTCCATGCTCCAAATCCATTTTAAAGCCATTTTTAAGGCATTTCGCGCATACATGAAATGAACACATTTTTCTCCAAAACTATAACAGATGCAAGCTTGTCCTGTTTGGTGGAGATGATATTTAATAAAATAAGTAGAAATCCACTAAAAGTTTTGTTTGGTTATCTTGCAATCCCGAGATAATCGTCTCCATGCTCCAAATCCATTTTAAAGCCATTTTTAAGGCATTTCGCGCATACATGAAATGAACACATTTTTCTCCAAAACTATAACAGATGCAAGCTTGTCCTGTTTGGTGGAGATGATATTTAATAAAATAAGTAGAAATCCACTAAAAGTTTTGTTTGGTTATCTTGCAATCCCGAGATAATCGTCTCCATGCTCCAAATCCATTTTAAAGCCATTTTTAAGGCATTTCGCGCATACATGAAATGAACACATTTTTCTCCAAAACTATAACAGATGCAAGCTTGTCCTGTTTGGTGGAGATGATATTTAATAAAATAAGTAGAAATCCACTAAAAGTTTTGTTTGGTTATCTTGCAATCCCGAGATAATCGTCTCCATGCTCCAAATCCATTTTAAAGCCATTTTTAAGGCATTTCGCGCATACATGAAATGAACACATTTTTCTCCAAAACTATAACAGATGCAAGCTTGTCCTGTTTGGTGGAGATGATATTTAATAAAATAAGTAGAAATCCACTAAAAGTTTTGTTTGGTTATCTTGCAATCCCGAGATAATCGTCTCCATGCTCCAAATCCATTTTAAAGCCATTTTTAAGGCATTTCGCGCATACATGAAATGAACACATTTTTCTCCAAAACTATAACAGATGCAAGCTTGTCCTGTTTGGTGGAGATGATATTTAATAAAATAAGTAGAAATCCACTAAAAGTTTTGTTTGGTTATCTTACAATCCCGAGATAATCGTCTCCATGCTCCAAATCCATTTTAAAGCCATTTTTAAGGCATTTCGCGCATACATGAAATGAACACATTTTTCTCCAAAACTATAACAGATGCAAGCTTGTCCTGTTTGGTGGAGATGATATTTAATAAAATAAGTAGAAATCCACTAAAAGTTTTGTTTGGTTATCTTGCAATCCCGAGATAATCGTCTCCATGCTCCAAATCCATTTTAAAGCCATTTTTAAGGCATTTCGCGCATACATGAAATGAACACATTTTTCTCCAAAACTATAACAGATGCAAGCTTGTCCTGTTTGGTGGAGATGATATTTAATAAAATAAGTAGAAATCCACTAAAAGTTTTGTTTGGTTATATTGCAATCCCGAGATAATCGTCTCCATGCTCCAAATCCATTTTAAAGCCATTTTTAAGGCATTTCGCGCATACATGAAATGAACACATTTTTCTCCAAAACTATAACAGATGCAAGCTTGTCCTGTTTGGTGGAGATGATATTTAATAAAATAAGTAGAAATCCACTAAAAGTTTTGTTTGGTTATCTTGCAATCCCGAGATAATCGTCTCCATGCTCCAAATCCATTTTAAAGCCATTTTTAAGGCATTTCGCGCATACATGAAATGAACACATTTTTCTCCAAAACTATAACAGATGCAAGCTTGTCCTGTTTGGTGGAGATGATATTTAATAAAATAAGTAGAAATCCACTAAAAGTTTTGTTTGGTTATCTTGCAATCCCGAGATAATCGTCTCCATGCTCCAAATCCATTTTAAAGCCATTTTTAAGGCATTTCGCGCATACATGAAATGAACACATTTTTCTCCAAAACTATAACAGATGCAAGCTTGTCCTGTTTGGTGGAGATGATATTTAATAAAATAAGTAGAAATCCACTAAAAGTTTTGTTTGGTTATCTTGCAATCCCGAGATAATCGTCTCCATGCTCCAAATCCATTTTAAAGCCATTTTTAAGGCATTTCGCGCAAACATGAAATGAACACATTTTTCTCCAAAACTATAACAGATGCAAGCTTGTCCTGTTTGGTGGAGATGATATTTAATAAAATAAGTAGAAATCCACTAAAAGTTTTGTTTGGTTACCTTGCAATCCCGAGATAATCGTCTCCATGCTCCAAATCCATTTTAAAGCCATTTTTAAGGCATTTCGCGCATACATGAAATGAACACATTTTTCTCCAAAACTATAACAGATGCAAGCTTGTCCTGTTTGGTGGAGATGATATTTAATAAAATAAGTAGAAATCCACTAAAAGTTTTGTTTGGTTATCTTGCAATCCCGAGATAATCGTCTCCATGCTCCAAATCCATTTTAAAGCCATTTTTAAGGCATTTCGCGCATACATGAAATGAACACATTTTTCTCCAAAACTATAACAGATGCAAGCTTGTCCTGTTTGGTGGAGATGATATTTAATAAAATAAGTAGAAATCCACTAAAAGTTTTGTTTGGTTATCTTGCAATCCCGAGATAATCGTCTCCATGCTCCAAATCCATTTTAAAGCCATTTTTAAGGCATTTCGCGCATACATGAAATGAACACATTTTTCTCCAAAACTATAACAGATGCAAGCTTGTCCTGTTTGGTGGAGATGATATTTAATAAAATAAGTAGAAATCCACTAAAAGTTTTGTTTGGTTATCTTGCAATCCCGAGATAATCGTCTCCATGCTCCAAATCCATTTTAAAGCCATTTTTAAGGCATTTCGCGCATACATGAAATGAACACATTTTTCTCCAAAACTATAACAGATGCAAGCTTGTCCTGTTTGGTGGAGATGATATTTAATAAAATAAGTAGAAATCCACTAAAAGTTTTGTTTGGTTACCTTGCAATCCCGAGATAATCGTCTCCATGCTCCAAATCCATTTTAAAGCCATTTTTAAGGCATTTCGCGCATACATGAAATGAACACATTTTTCTCCAAAACTATAACAGATGCAAGCTTGTCCTGTTTGGTGGAGATGATATTTAATAAAATAAGTAGAAATCCACTAAAAGTTTTGTTTGGTTATCTTGCAATCCCGAGATAATCGTCTCCATGCTCCAAATCCATTTTAAAGCCATTTTTAAGGCATTTCGCGCATACATGAAATGAACACATTTTTCTCCAAAACTATAACAGATGCAAGCTTGTCCTGTTTGGTGGAGATGATATTTAATAAAATAAGTAGAAATCCACTAAAAGTTTTGTTTGGTTATCTTGCAATCCCGAGATAATCGTCTCCATGCTCCAAATCCATTTTAAAGCCATTTTTAAGGCATTTCGCGCATACATGAAATGAACACATTTTTCTCCAAAACTATAACAGATGCAAGCTTGTCCTGTTTGGTGGAGATGATATTTAATAAAATAAGTAGAAATCCACTAAAAGTTTTGTTTGGTTACCTTGCAATCCCGAGATAATCGTCTCCATGCTCCAAATCCATTTTAAAGCCATTTTTAAGGCATTTCGCGCATACATGAAATGAACACATTTTTCTCCAAAACTATAACAGATGCAAGCTTGTCCTGTTTGGTGGAGATGATATTTAATAAAATAAGTAGAAATCCACTAAAAGTTTTGTTTGGTTATCTTGCAATCCCGAGATAATCGTCTCCATGCTCCAAATCCATTTTAAAGCCATTTTTAAGGCATTTCGCGCATACATGAAATGAACACATTTTTCTCCAAAACTATAACAGATGCAAGCTTGTCCTGTTTGGTGGAGATGATATTTAATAAAATAAGTAGAAATCCACTAAAAGTTTTGTTTGGTTATCTTGCAATCCCGAGATAATCGTCTCCATGCTCCAAATCCATTTTAAAGCCATTTTTAAGGCATTTCGCGCATACATGAAATGAACACATTTTTCTCCAAAACTATAACAGATGCAAGCTTGTCCTGTTTGGTGGAGATGATATTTAATAAAATAAGTAGAAATCCACTAAAAGTTTTGTTTGGTTACCTTGCAATCCCGAGATAATCGTCTCCATGCTCCAAATCCATTTTAAAGCCATTTTTAAGGCATTTCGCGCATACATGAAATGAACACATTTTTCTCCAAAACTATAACAGATGCAAGCTTGTCCTGTTTGGTGGAGATGATATTTAATAAAATAAGTAGAAATCCACTAAAAGTTTTGTTTGGTTATATTGCAATCCCGAGATAATCGTCTCCATGCTCTAAATCCATTTTAAAGCCATTTTTAAGGCATTTCGCGCATACATGAAATGAACACATTTTTCTCCAAAACTATAACAGATGCAAGCTTGTCCTGTTTGGTGGAGATGATATTTAATGCGAAATGCCTTAAAAATGGCTTTAAAATGGATTTGGAGCATGGAGACGATTATCTCGGGATTGCAAGATAACCAAACAAAACTTTTAGTGGATTTCTACTTATTTTATTAAATATCATCTCCACCAAACAGGACAAGCTTGCATCTGTTATAGTTTTGGAGAAAAATGTGTTCATTTCATGTATGCGCGAAATGCCTTAAAAATGGCTTTAAAATGGATTTGGAGCATGGAGACGATTATCTCGGGATTGCAAGATAACCAAACAAAACTTTTAGTGGATATCTACTTATTTTATTAAATATCATCTCCACCAAACAGGACAAGCTTGCATCTGTTATAGTTTTGGAGAAAAATGTGTTCATTTCATGTATGCGCGAAATGCCTTAAAAATGGCTTTAAAATGGATTTGGAGCATGGAGACGATTATCTCGGGATTGCAAGGTAACCAAACAAAACTTTTAGTGGATTTCTACTTATTTTATTAAATATCATCTCCACCAAACAGGACAAGCTTGCATCTGTTATAGTTTTGGAGAAAAATGTGTTCATTTCATGTATGCGCGAAATGCCTTAAAAATGGCTTTAAAATGGATTTGGAGCATGGAGACGATTATCTCGGGATTGCAAGATAACCAAACAAAACTTTTAGTGGATTTCTACTTATTTTATTAAATATCATCTCCACCAAACAGGACAAGCTTGCATCTGTTATAGTTTTGGAGAAAAATGTGTTCATTTCATGTATGCGCGAAATGCCTTAAAAATGGCTTTAAAATGGATTTGGAGCATGGAGACGATTATCTCGGGATTGCAAGATAACCAAACAAAACTTTTAGTGGATTTCTACTTATTTTATTAAATATCATCTCCACCAAACAGGACAAGCTTGCATCTGTTATAGTTTTGGAGAAAAATGTGTTCATTTCATGTATGCGCGAAATGCCTTAAAAATGGCTTTAAAATGGATTTGGAGCATGGAGACGATTATCTCGGGATTGCAAGATAACCAAACAAAACTTTTAGTGGATTTCTACTTATTTTATTAAATATCATCTCCACCAAACAGGACAAGCTTGCATCTGTTATAGTTTTGGAGAAAAATGTGTTCATTTCATGTATGCGCGAAATGCCTTAAAAATGGCTTTAAAATGGATTTGGAGCATGGAGACGATTATCTCGGGATTGCAAGGTAACCAAACAAAACTTTTAGTGGATTTCTACTTATTTTATTAAATATCATCTCCACCAAACAGGACAAGCTTGCATCTGTTATAGTTTTGGAGAAAAATGTGTTCATTTCATGTATGCGCGAAATGCCTTAAAAATGGCTTTAAAATGGATTTGGAGCATGGAGACGATTATCTCGGGATTGCAAGATAACCAAACAAAACTTTTAGTGGATTTCTACTTATTTTATTAAATATCATCTCCACCAAACAGGACAAGCTTGCATCTGTTATAGTTTTGGAGAAAAATGTGTTCATTTCATGTATGCGCGAAATGCCTTAAAAATGGCTTTAAAATGGATTTGGAGCATGGAGACGATTATCTCGGGATTGCAAGATAACCAAACAAAACTTTTAGTGGATTTCTACTTATTTTATTAAATATCATCTCCACCAAACAGGACAAGCTTGCATCTGTTATAGTTTTGGAGAAAAATGTGTTCATTTCATGTATGCGCGAAATGCCTTAAAAATGGCTTTAAAATGGATTTGGAGCATGGAGACGATTATCTCGGGATTGCAAGATAACCAAACAAAACTTTTAGTGGATTTCTACTTATTTTATTAAATATCATCTCCACCAAACAGGACAAGCTTGCATCTGTTATAGTTTTGGAGAAAAATGTGTTCATTTCATGTATGCGCGAAATGCCTTAAAAATGGCTTTAAAATGGATTTGGAGCATGGAGACGATTATCTCGGGATTGCAATATAACCAAACAAAACTTTTAGTGGATTTCTACTTATTTTATTAAATATCATCTCCACCAAACAGGACAAGCTTGCATCTGTTATAGTTTTGGAGAAAAATGTGTTCATTTCATGTATGCGCGAAATGCCTTAAAAATGGCTTTAAAATGGATTTGGAGCATGGAGACGATTATCTCGGGACTGCAAGATAACCAAACAAAACTTTTAGTGGATTTCTACTTATTTTATTAAATATCATCTCCACCAAACAGGACAAGCTTGCATCTGTTATAGTTTTGGAGAAAAATGTGTTCATTTCATGTATGCGCGAAATGCCTTAAAAATGGCTTTAAAATGGATTTGGAGCATGGAGACGATTATCTCGGGATTGTAAGATAACCAAACAAAACTTTTAGTGGATTTCTACTTATTTTATTAAATATCATCTCCACCAAACAGGACAAGCTTGCATCTGTTATAGTTTTGGAGAAAAATGTGTTCATTTCATGTATGCGCGAAATGCCTTAAAAATGGCTTTAAAATGGATTTGGAGCATGGAGACGATTATCTCGGGATTGCAAGATAACCAAACAAAACTTTTAGTGGATTTCTACTTATTTTATTAAATATCATCTCCACCAAACAGGACAAGCTTGCATCTGTTATAGTTTTGGAGAAAAATGTGTTCATTTCATGTATGCGCGAAATGCCTTAAAAATGGCTTTAAAATGGATTTGGAGCATGGAGACGATTATCTCGGGATTGCAAGATAACCAAACAAAACTTTTAGTGGATTTCTACTTATTTTATTAAATATCATCTCCACCAAACAGGACAAGCTTGCATCTGTTATAGTTTTGGAGAAAAATGTGTTCATTTCATGTATGCGCGAAATGCCTTAAAAATGGCTTTAAAATGGATTTGGAGCATGGAGACGATTATCTCGGGATTGCAAGATAACCAAACAAAACTTTTAGTGGATTTCTACTTATTTTATTAAATATCATCTCCACCAAACAGGACAAGCTTGCATCTGTTATAGTTTTGGAGAAAAATGTGTTCATTTCATGTATGCGCGAAATGCCTTAAAAATGGCTTTAAAATGGATTTGGAGCATGGAGACGATTATCTCGGGATTGCAAGATAACCAAACAAAACTTTTAGTGGATTTCTACTTATTTTATTAAATATCATCTCCACCAAACAGGACAAGCTTGCATCTGTTATAGTTTTGGAGAAAAATGTGTTCATTTCATGTATGCGCGAAATGCCTTAAAAATGGCTTTAAAATGGATTTGGAGCATGGAGACGATTATCTCGGGATTGCAAGATAACCAAACAAAACTTTTAGTGGATTTCTACTTATTTTATTAAATATCATCTCCACCAAACAGGACAAGCTTGCATCTGTTATAGTTTTGGAGAAAAATGTGTTCATTTCATGTATGCGCGAAATGCCTTAAACATGGCTTTAAAATGGATTTGGAGCATGGAGACGATTATCTCGGGATTGCAAGATAACCAAACAAAACTTTTAGTGGATTTCTACTTATTTTATTAAATATCATCTCCACCAAACAGGACAAGCTTGCATCTGTTATAGTTTTGGAGAAAAATGTGTTCATTTCATGTATGCGCGAAATGCCTTAAAAATGGCTTTAAAATGGATTTGGAGCATGGAGACGATTATCTCGGGATTGCAATATAACCAAACAAAACTTTTAGTGGATTTCTACTTATTTTATTAAATATCATCTCCACCAAACAGGACAAGCTTGCATCTGTTATAGTTTTGGAGAAAAATGTGTTCATTTCATGTATGCGCGAAATGCCTTAAAAATGGCTTTAAAATGGATTTGGAGCATGGAGACGATTATCTCGGGATTGCAAGGTAACCAAACAAAACTTTTAGTGGATTTCTACTTATTTTATTAAATATCATCTCCACCAAACAGGACAAGCTTGCATCTGTTATAGTTTTGGAGAAAAATGTGTTCATTTCATGTATGCGCGAAATGCCTTAAAAATGGCTTTAAAATGGATTTGGAGCATGGAGACGATTATCTCGGGATTGCAAGATAACCAAACAAAACTTTTAGTGGATTTCTACTTATTTTATTAAATATCATCTCCACCAAACAGGACAAGCTTGCATCTGTTATAGTTTTGGAGAAAAATGTGTTCATTTCATGTATGCGCGAAATGCCTTAAAAATGGCTTTAAAATGGATTTGGAGCATGGAGACGATTATCTCGGGATTGCAAGATAACCAAACAAAACTTTTAGTGGATTTCTACTTATTTTATTAAATATCATCTCCACCAAACAGGACAAGCTTGCATCTGTTATAGTTTTGGAGAAAAATGTGTTCATTTCATGTATGCGCGAAATGCCTTAAAAATGGCTTTAAAATGGATTTGGAGCATGGAGACGATTATCTCGAGATTGCAAGATAACCAAACAAAACTTTTAGTGGATTTCTACTTATTTTATTAAATATCATCTCCACCAAACAGGACAAGCTTGCATCTGTTATAGTTTTGGAGAAAAATGTGTTCATTTCATGTATGCGCGAAATGCCTTAAAAATGGCTTTAAAATGGATTTGGAGCATGGAGACGATTATCTCGGAATTGCAAGATAACCAAACAAAACTTTTAGTGGATTTCTACTTATTTTATTAAATATCATCTCCACCAAACAGGACAAGCTTGCATCTGTTATAGTTTTGGAGAAAAATGTGTTCATTTCATGTATGCGCGAAATGCCTTAAAAATGGCTTTAAAATGGATTTGGAGCATGGAGACGATTATCTCGGGATTGCAAGGTAACCAAACAAAACTTTTAGTGGATTTCTACTTATTTTATTAAATATCATCTCCACCAAACAGGACAAGCTTGCATCTGTTATAGTTTTGGAGAAAAATGTGTTCATTTCATGTATGCGCGAAATGCCTTAAAAATGGCTTTAAAATGGATTTGGAGCATGGAGACGATTATCTCGGGATTGCAAGATAACCAAACAAAACTTTTAGTGGATTTCTACTTATTTTATTAAATATCATCTCCACCAAACAGGACAAGCTTGCATCTGTTATAGTTTTGGAGAAAAATGTGTTCATTTCATGTATGCGCGAAATGCCTTAAAAATGGCTTTAAAATGGATTTGGAGCATGGAGACGATTATCTCGGGATTGCAAGATAACCAAACAAAACTTTTAGTGGATTTCTACTTATTTTATTAAATATCATCTCCACCAAACAGGACAAGCTTGCATCTGTTATAGTTTTGGAGAAAAATGTGTTCATTTCATGTATGCGCGAAATGCCTTAAAAATGGCTTTAAAATGGATTTGGAGCATGGAGACGATTATCTCGGATTGCAAGATAACCAAACAAAACTTTTAGTGGATTTCTACTTATTTTATTAAATATCATCTCCACCAAACAGGACAAGCTTGCATCTGTTATAGTTTTGGAGAAAAATGTGTTCATTTCATGTATGCGCGAAATGCCTTAAAAATGGCTTTAAAATGGATTTGGAGCATGGAGACGATTATCTCGGGATTGCAAGATAACCAAACAAAACTTTTAGTGGATTTCTACTTATTTTATTAAATATCATCTCCACCAAACAGGACAAGCTTGCATCTGTTATAGTTTTGGAGAAAAATGTGTTCATTTCATGTATGCGCGAAATGCCTTAAAAATGGCTTTAAAATGGATTTGGAGCATGGAGACGATTATCTCGGGATTGCAAGATAACCAAACAAAACTTTTAGTGGATTTCTACTTATTTTATTAAATATCATCTCCACCAAACAGGACAAGCTTGCATCTGTTATAGTTTTGGAGAAAAATGTGTTCATTTCATGTATGCGCGAAATGCCTTAAAAATGGCTTTAAAATGGATTTGGAGCATGGAGACGATTATCTCGAAATTGCAATATAACCAAACAAAACTTTTAGTGGATTTCTACTTATTTTATTAAATATCATCTCCACCAAACAGGACAAGCTTGCATCTGTTATAGTTTTGGAGAAAAATGTGTTCATTTCATGTATGCGCGAAATGCCTTAAAAATGGCTTTAAAATGGATTTGGAGCATGGAGACGATTATCTCGGGATTGCAAGATAACCAAACAAAACTTTTAGTGGATTTCTACTTATTTTATTAAATATCATCTCCACCAAACAGGACAAGCTTGCATCTGTTATAGTTTTGGAGAAAAATGTGTTCATTTCATGTATGCGCGAAATGCCTTAAAAATGGCTTTAAAATGGATTTGGAGCATGGAGACGATTATCTCGGGATTGCAAGATAACCAAACAAAACTTTTAGTGGATTTCTACTTATTTTATTAAATATCATCTCCACCAAACAGGACAAGCTTGCATCTGTTATAGTTTTGGAGAAAAATGTGTTCATTTCATGTATGCGCGAAATGCCTTAAAAATGGCTTTAAATGGATTTGGAGCATGGAGACGATTATCTCGGGATTGCAATATAACCAAACAAAACTTTTAGTGGATTTCTACTTATTTTATTAAATATCATCTCCACCAAACAGGACAAGCTTGCATCTGTTATAGTTTTGGAGAAAAATGTGTTCATTTCATGTATGCGCGAAATGCCTTAAAAAGGCTTTAAAATGGATTTGGAGCATGGAGACGATTATCTCGAAATTGCAATATAACCAAACAAAACTTTTAGTGGATTTCTACTTATTTTATTAAATATCATCTCCACCAAACAGGACAAGCTTGCATCTGTTATAGTTTTGGAGAAAAATGTGTTCATTTCATGTATGCGCGAAATGCCTTAAAAATGGCTTTAAAATGGATTTGGAGCATGGAGACGATTATCTCGGGATTGCAAGGTAACCAAACAAAACTTTTAGTGGATTTCTACTTATTTTATTAAATATCATCTCCACCAAACAGGACAAGCTTGCATCTGTTATAGTTTTGGAGAAAAATGTGTTCATTTCATGTATGCGCGAAATGCCTTAAAAATGGCTTTAAAATGGATTTGGAGCATGGAGACGATTATCTCGGGATTGCAAGATAACCAAACAAAACTTTTAGTGGATTTCTACTTATTTTATTAAATATCATCTCCACCAAACAGGACAAGCTTGCATCTGTTATAGTTTTGGAGAAAAATGTGTTCATTTCATGTATGCGCGAAATGCCTTAAAAATGGCTTTAAAATGGATTTGGA
This sequence comes from Anomaloglossus baeobatrachus, assembly GCF_048569485.1. Taxonomy (NCBI): domain Eukaryota; kingdom Metazoa; phylum Chordata; class Amphibia; order Anura; family Aromobatidae; genus Anomaloglossus; species Anomaloglossus baeobatrachus. The sequence continues at coordinate 8,771 of NW_027444076.1, read as the reverse complement.
GCATGGAGACGATTATCTCGGGATTGCAAGATAACCAAACAAAACTTTTAGTGGATTTCTACTTATTTTATTAAATATCATCTCCACCAAACAGGACAAGCTTGCATCTGTTATAGTTTTGGAGAAAAATGTGTTCATTTCATGTATGCGCGAAATGCCTTAAAAATGGCTTTAAAATGGATTTGGAGCATGGAGACGATTATCTCGGGATTGCAATATAACCAAACAAAACTTTTAGTGGATTTCTACTTATTTTATTAAATATCATCTCCACCAAACAGGACAAGCTTGCATCTGTTATAGTTTTGGAGAAAAATGTGTTCATTTCATGTATGCGCGAAATGCCTTAAAAATGGCTTTAAAATGGATTTGGAGCATGGAGACGATTATCTCGAAATTGCAATATAACCAAACAAAACTTTTAGTGGATTTCTACTTATTTTATTAAATATCATCTCCACCAAACAGGACAAGCTTGCATCTGTTATAGTTTTGGAGAAAAATGTGTTCATTTCATGTATGCGCGAAATGCCTTAAAAATGGCTTTAAAATGGATTTGGAGCATGGAGACGATTATCTCGGGATTGCAAGGTAACCAAACAAAACTTTTAGTGGATTTCTACTTATTTTATTAAATATCATCTCCACCAAACAGGACAAGCTTGCATCTGTTATAGTTTTGGAGAAAAATGTGTTCATTTCATGTATGCGCGAAATGCCTTAAAAATGGCTTTAAAATGGATTTGGAGCATGGAGACGATTATCTCGGGATTGCAAGATAACCAAACAAAACTTTTAGTGGATTTCTACTTATTTTATTAAATATCATCTCCACCAAACAGGACAAGCTTGCATCTGTTATAGTTTTGGAGAAAAATGTGTTCATTTCATGTATGCGCGAAATGCCTTAAAAATGGCTTTAAAATGGATTTGGAGCATGGAGACGATTATCTCGGGATTGCAAGATAACCAAACAAAACTTTTAGTGGATTTCTACTTATTTTATTAAATATCATCTCCACCAAACAGGACAAGCTTGCATCTGTTATAGTTTTGGAGAAAAATGTGTTCATTTCATGTATGCGCGAAATGCCTTAAAAATGGCTTTAAAATGGATTTGGAGCATGGAGACGATTATCTCGGGATTGTAAGATAACCAAACAAAACTTTTAGTGGATTTCTACTTATTTTATTAAATATCATCTCCACCAAACAGGACAAGCTTGCATCTGTTATAGTTTTGGAGAAAAATGTGTTCATTTCATGTATGCGCGAAATGCCTTAAAAATGGCTTTAAAATGGATTTGGAGCATGGAGACGATTATCTCGGGATTGCAAGATAACCAAACAAAACTTTTAGTGGATTTCTACTTATTTTATTAAATATCATCTCCACCAAACAGGACAAGCTTGCATCTGTTATAGTTTTGGAGAAAAATGTGTTCATTTCATGTATGCGCGAAATGCCTTAAAAATGGCTTTAAAATGGATTTGGAGCATGGAGACGATTATCTCGGGATTGCAAGATAACCAAACAAAACTTTTAGTGGATTTCTACTTATTTTATTAAATATCATCTCCACCAAACAGGACAAGCTTGCATCTGTTATAGTTTTGGAGAAAAATGTGTTCATTTCATGTATGCGCGAAATGCCTTAAAAATGGCTTTAAAATGGATTTGGAGCATGGAGACGATTATCTCGGGATTGCAAGATAACCAAACAAAACTTTTAGTGGATTTCTACTTATTTTATTAAATATCATCTCCACCAAACAGGACAAGCTTGCATCTGTTATAGTTTTGGAGAAAAATGTGTTCATTTCATGTATGCGCGAAATGCCTTAAAAATGGCTTTAAAATGGATTTGGAGCATGGAGACGATTATCTCGGGATTGCAAGATAACCAAACAAAACTTTTAGTGGATTTCTACTTATTTTATTAAATATCATCTCCACCAAACAGGACAAGCTTGCATCTGTTATAGTTTTGGAGAAAAATGTGTTCATTTCATGTATGCGCGAAATGCCTTAAAAATGGCTTTAAAATGGATTTGGAGCATGGAGACGATTATCTCGGGATTGCAAGATAACCAAACAAAACTTTTAGTGGATTTCTACTTATTTTATTAAATATCATCTCCACCAAACAGGACAAGCTTGCATCTGTTATAGTTTTGGAGAAAAATGTGTTCATTTCATGTATGCGCGAAATGCCTTAAACATGGCTTTAAAATGGATTTGGAGCATGGAGACGATTATCTCGGGATTGCAAGATAACCAAACAAAACTTTTAGTGGATTTCTACTTATTTTATTAAATATCATCTCCACCAAACAGGACAAGCTTGCATCTGTTATAGTTTTGGAGAAAAATGTGTTCATTTCATGTATGCGCGAAATGCCTTAAAAATGGCTTTAAAATGGATTTGGAGCATGGAGACGATTATCTCGGGATTGCAATATAACCAAACAAAACTTTTAGTGGATTTCTACTTATTTTATTAAATATCATCTCCACCAAACAGGACAAGCTTGCATCTGTTATAGTTTTGGAGAAAAATGTGTTCATTTCATGTATGCGCGAAATGCCTTAAAAATGGCTTTAAAATGGATTTGGAGCATGGAGACGATTATCTCGGGATTGCAAGGTAACCAAACAAAACTTTTAGTGGATTTCTACTTATTTTATTAAATATCATCTCCACCAAACAGGACAAGCTTGCATCTGTTATAGTTTTGGAGAAAAATGTGTTCATTTCATGTATGCGCGAAATGCCTTAAAAATGGCTTTAAAATGGATTTGGAGCATGGAGACGATTATCTCGGGATTGCAAGATAACCAAACAAAACTTTTAGTGGATTTCTACTTATTTTATTAAATATCATCTCCACCAAACAGGACAAGCTTGCATCTGTTATAGTTTTGGAGAAAAATGTGTTCATTTCATGTATGCGCGAAATGCCTTAAAAATGGCTTTAAAATGGATTTGGAGCATGGAGACGATTATCTCGGGATTGCAAGATAACCAAACAAAACTTTTAGTGGATTTCTACTTATTTTATTAAATATCATCTCCACCAAACAGGACAAGCTTGCATCTGTTATAGTTTTGGAGAAAAATGTGTTCATTTCATGTATGCGCGAAATGCCTTAAAAATGGCTTTAAAATGGATTTGGAGCATGGAGACGATTATCTCGGGATTGCAAGATAACCAAACAAAACTTTTAGTGGATTTCTACTTATTTTATTAAATATCATCTCCACAAAACAGGACAAGCTTGCATCTGTTATAGTTTTGGAGAAAAATGTGTTCATTTCATGTATGCGCGAAATGCCTTAAAAATGGCTTTAAAATGGATTTGGAGCATGGAGACGATTATCTCGAATTGCAATATAACCAAACAAAACTTTTAGTGGATTTCTACTTATTTTATTAAATATCATCTCCACCAAACAGGACAAGCTTGCATCTGTTATAGTTTTGGAGAAAAATGTGTTCATTTCATGTATGCGCGAAATGCCTTAAAAATGGCTTTAAAATGGATTTGGAGCATGGAGACGATTATCTCGGGATTGCAAGGTAACCAAACAAAACTTTTAGTGGATTTCTACTTATTTTATTAAATATCATCTCCACCAAACAGGACAAGCTTGCATCTGTTATAGTTTTGGAGAAAAATGTGTTCATTTCATGTATGCGCGAAATGCCTTAAAAATGGCTTTAAAATGGATTTGGAGCATGGAGACGATTATCTCGGGATTGCAAGATAACCAAACAAAACTTTTAGTGGATTTCTACTTATTTTATTAAATATCATCTCCACCAAACAGGACAAGCTTGCATCTGTTATAGTTTTGGAGAAAAATGTGTTCATTTCATGTATGCGCGAAATGCCTTAAAAATGGCTTTAAAATGGATTTGGAGCATGGAGACGATTATCTCGGGATTGCAAGATAACCAAACAAAACTTTTAGTGGATTTCTACTTATTTTATTAAATATCATCTCCACCAAACAGGACAAGCTTGCATCTGTTATAGTTTTGGAGAAAAATGTGTTCATTTCATGTATGCGCGAAATGCCTTAAAAATGGCTTTAAAATGGATTTGGAGCATGGAGACGATTATCTCGGGATTGCAAGATAACCAAACAAAACTTTTAGTGGATTTCTACTTATTTTATTAAATATCATCTCCACCAAACAGGACAAGCTTGCATCTGTTATAGTTTTGGAGAAAAATGTGTTCATTTCATGTATGCGCGAAATGCCTTAAAAATGGCTTTAAAATGGATTTGGAGCATGGAGACGATTATCTCGGGATTGCAAGATAACCAAACAAAACTTTTAGTGGATTTCTACTTATTTTATTAAATATCATCTCCACCAAACAGGACAAGCTTGCATCTGTTATAGTTTTGGAGAAAAATGTGTTCATTTCATGTATGCGCGAAATGCCTTAAAAATGGCTTTAAAATGGATTTGGAGCATGGAGACGATTATCTCGGGATTGCAAGATAACCAAACAAAACTTTTAGTGGATTTCTACTTATTTTATTAAATATCATCTCCACCAAACAGGACAAGCTTGCATCTGTTATAGTTTTGGAGAAAAATGTGTTCATTTCATGTATGCGCGAAATGCCTTAAAAATGGCTTTAAAATGGATTTGGAGCATGGAGACGATTATCTCGGGATTGCAAGGTAACCAAACAAAACTTTTAGTGGATTTCTACTTATTTTATTAAATATCATCTCCACCAAACAGGACAAGCTTGCATCTGTTATAGTTTTGGAGAAAAATGTGTTCATTTCATGTATGCGCGAAATGCCTTAAAAATGGCTTTAAAATGGATTTGGAGCATGGAGACGATTATCTCGGGATTGCAAGATAACCAAACAAAACTTTTAGTGGATTTCTACTTATTTTATTAAATATCATCTCCACCAAACAGGACAAGCTTGCATCTGTTATAGTTTTGGAGAAAAATGTGTTCATTTCATGTATGCGTGAAATGCCTTAAAAATGGCTTTAAAATGGATTTGGAGCATGGAGACGATTATCTCGGGATTGCAAGATAACCAAACAAAACTTTTAGTGGATTTCTACTTATTTTATTAAATATCATCTCCACCAAACAGGACAAGCTTGCATCTGTTATAGTTTTGGAGAAAAATGTGTTCATTTCATGTATGCGCGAAATGCCTTAAAAATGGCTTTAAAATGGATTTGGAGCATGGAGACGATTATCTCGGGATTGCAAGGTAACCAAACAAAACTTTTAGTGGATTTCTACTTATTTTATTAAATATCATCTCCACCAAACAGGACAAGCTTGCATCTGTTATAGTTTTGGAGAAAAATGTGTTCATTTCATGTATGTGCGAAATGCCTTAAAAATGGCTTTAAAATGGATTTGGAGCATGGAGACGATTATCTCGGGATTGCAAGATAACCAAACAAAACTTTTAGTGGATTTCTACTTATTTTATTAAATATCATCTCCACCAAACAGGACAAGCTTGCATCTGTTATAGTTTTGGAGAAAAATGTGTTCATTTCATGTATGCGCGAAATGCCTTAAAAATGGCTTTAAAATGGATTTGGAGCATGGAGACGATTATCTCGGGATTGCAAGATAACCAAACAAAACTTTTAGTGGATTTCTACTTATTTTATTAAATATCATCTCCACCAAACAGGACAAGCTTGCATCTGTTATAGTTTTGGAGAAAAATGTGTTCATTTCATGTATGCGCGAAATGCCTTAAAAATGGCTTTAAAATGGATTTGGAGCATGGAGACGATTATCTCGGGATTGCAAGATAACCAAACAAAACTTTTAGTGGATTTCTACTTATTTTATTAAATATCATCTCCACCAAACAGGACAAGCTTGCATCTGTTATAGTTTTGGAGAAAAATGTGTTCATTTCATGTATGCGCGAAATGCCTTAAAAATGGCTTTAAAATGGATTTGGAGCATGGAGACGATTATCTCGGGATTGCAAGATAACCAAACAAAACTTTTAGTGGATTTCTACTTATTTTATTAAATATCATCTCCACCAAACAGGACAAGCTTGCATCTGTTATAGTTTTGGAGAAAAATGTGTTCATTTCATGTATGCGCGAAATGCCTTAAAAATGGCTTTAAAATGGATTTGGAGCATGGAGACGATTATCTCGGGATTGCAAGATAACCAAACAAAACTTTTAGTGGATTTCTACTTATTTTATTAAATATCATCTCCACCAAACAGGACAAGCTTGCATCTGTTATAGTTTTGGAGAAAAATGTGTTCATTTCATGTATGCGCGAAATGCCTTAAAAATGGCTTTAAAATGGATTTGGAGCATGGAGACGATTATCTCGGGATTGCAAGATAACCAAACAAAACTTTTAGTGGATTTCTACTTATTTTATTAAATATCATCTCCACCAAACAGGACAAGCTTGCATCTGTTATAGTTTTGGAGAAAAATGTGTTCATTTCATGTATGCGCGAAATGCCTTAAACATGGCTTTAAAATGGATTTGGAGCATGGAGACGATTATCTCGGGATTGCAAGATAACCAAACAAAACTTTTAGTGGATTTCTACTTATTTTATTAAATATCATCTCCACCAAACAGGACAAGCTTGCATCTGTTATAGTTTTGGAGAAAAATGTGTTCATTTCATGTATGCGCGAAATGCCTTAAAAATGGCTTTAAAATGGATTTGGAGCATGGAGACGATTATCTCGGGATTGCAATATAACCAAACAAAACTTTTAGTGGATTTCTACTTATTTTATTAAATATCATCTCCACCAAACAGGACAAGCTTGCATCTGTTATAGTTTTGGAGAAAAATGTGTTCATTTCATGTATGCGCGAAATGCCTTAAAAATGGCTTTAAAATGGATTTGGAGCATGGAGACGATTATCTCGGGATTGCAAGGTAACCAAACAAAACTTTTAGTGGATTTCTACTTATTTTATTAAATATCATCTCCACCAAACAGGACAAGCTTGCATCTGTTATAGTTTTGGAGAAAAATGTGTTCATTTCATGTATGCGCGAAATGCCTTAAAAATGGCTTTAAAATGGATTTGGAGCATGGAGACGATTATCTCGGGATTGCAAGATAACCAAACAAAACTTTTAGTGGATTTCTACTTATTTTATTAAATATCATCTCCACCAAACAGGACAAGCTTGCATCTGTTATAGTTTTGGAGAAAAATGTGTTCATTTCATGTATGCGCGAAATGCCTTAAAAATGGCTTTAAAATGGATTTGGAGCATGGAGACGATTATCTCGGGATTGCAAGATAACCAAACAAAACTTTTAGTGGATTTCTACTTATTTTATTAAATATCATCTCCACCAAACAGGACAAGCTTGCATCTGTTATAGTTTTGGAGAAAAATGTGTTCATTTCATGTATGCGCGAAATGCCTTAAAAATGGCTTTAAAATGGATTTGGAGCATGGAGACGATTATCTCGGGATTGCAAGATAACCAAACAAAACTTTTAGTGGATTTCTACTTATTTTATTAAATATCATCTCCACCAAACAGGACAAGCTTGCATCTGTTATAGTTTTGGAGAAAAATGTGTTCATTTCATGTATGCGCGAAATGCCTTAAAAATGGCTTTAAAATGGATTTGGAGCATGGAGACGATTATCTCGAAATTGCAATATAACCAAACAAAACTTTTAGTGGATTTCTACTTATTTTATTAAATATCATCTCCACCAAACAGGACAAGCTTGCATCTGTTATAGTTTTGGAGAAAAATGTGTTCATTTCATGTATGCGCGAAATGCCTTAAAAATGGCTTTAAAATGGATTTGGAGCATGGAGACGATTATCTCGGGATTGCAAGGTAACCAAACAAAACTTTTAGTGGATTTCTACTTATTTTATTAAATATCATCTCCACCAAACAGGACAAGCTTGCATCTGTTATAGTTTTGGAGAAAAATGTGTTCATTTCATGTATGCGCGAAATGCCTTAAAAATGGCTTTAAAATGGATTTGGAGCATGGAGACGATTATCTCGGGATTGCAAGATAACCAAACAAAACTTTTAGTGGATTTTCTACTTATTTTATTAAATATCATCTCCACCAAACAGGACAAGCTTGCATCTGTTATAGTTTTGGAGAAAAATGTGTTCATTTCATGTATGCGCGAAATGCCTTAAAAATGGCTTTAAAATGGATTTGGAGCATGGAGACGATTATCTCGGGATTGCAAGATAACCAAACAAAACTTTTAGTGGATTTCTACTTATTTTATTAAATATCATCTCCACCAAACAGGACAAGCTTGCATCTGTTATAGTTTTGGAGAAAAATGTGTTCATTTCATGTATGCGCGAAATGCCTTAAAAATGGCTTTAAAATGGATTTGGAGCATGGAGACGATTATCTCGGGATTGCAAGATAACCAAACAAAACTTTTAGTGGATTTCTACTTATTTTATTAAATATCATCTCCACCAAACAGGACAAGCTTGCATCTGTTATAGTTTTGGAGAAAAATGTGTTCATTTCATGTATGCGCGAAATGCCTTAAAAATGGCTTTAAAATGGATTTGGAGCATGGAGACGATTATCTCGGGATTGCAAGATAACCAAACAAAACTTTTAGTGGATTTCTACTTATTTTATTAAATATCATCTCCACCAAACAGGACAAGCTTGCATCTGTTATAGTTTTGGAGAAAATGTGTTCATTTCATGTATGCGCGAAATGCCTTAAAAATGGC